>NC_083463.1:6397812-6652812 GCF_030014155.1 Tachysurus vachellii
AATAATTATTATAATCATCAAAAAAAAAAATTAAATTGATCCAATTATGACTTTCTTCTAGGCCTATTTATTTATTTATTTATTTATTTATTTATTTATTTATTGTTCCAATTTTCAGGCTTTTTATTCTCTTCCTTATGAACAAATCTAGTTCTTAAATGAATTTATTAAGAAGTATCCCCAATAACAGATGTTAAGTATAAACATGTTAAATGTTAGCTAAAAGTCGATAAATTTTATCTCATAAGGATAAACTCCAAACTTCAAGGAGCTTCCAAACATCTTATAAATGTCTAGATGTAAGATTATTAATTAGAGATGATTAGATACCATAAATATCACCTTGTATTATTTTGATATTTTGATCAGAAATCCAACGGTATCCAGGAACAGGTTGGTGCAATCAAACAAAAGAAGTTGATGTCAGAAAAATTGTAAAATCTGTGTGGAAAAATCAAAAAATAGTCAGCGACATCACCAAAAACTTCCATACCCATAAACCTCCATAATGGTGAAAGTATTCAGCATTAACAACCAGAAGGACAGAATGGAATTCACAAAGAAGTACAGAGATGAGCCACAAAAAAACTGAAACCAAGTTGAAGTGATAGTAAGGCCAAATTGTAGAGTAAGAAAGGATCTGCTCATGAACCAAACATACAATATCACTAGTCAAGCACAGTTGTGGTAGTGTCATGGCATGAGTTTGCATGACTGCTATTGGAACAGGTTCACTAATCCTTATTGATGATGTAACTCATGATGGTTGCTGCAGAATAAATTTAGAAAGTGTGCCAATTTACAAAAACAATGCATCTAACGTAATTAGGAGGAACTTCATCATGCAACAAGACAATGACCCAAAGCACATGGTCTACTGTATATAACAAAGGAGTCAATCAGGGGAAAAAAGTCAAAGGTTTTAGTCTGGCCAAGTCAGTAACTAGGTTTGAGCTTTTTTGAACAGCAATTCACCTTCTAAGTTGGAGACCAACTTGAGAAACCATCCAAATGTTTTTCTCCTTACTCCTAATCACAGACAGAGCAGATAGATGCCGACATATATCGCTGATAAAACTACAAACCCAACTTCCCAGAACCCCTGCAATCTGTAAACCATGTCACATGGCTAAGTAAAACAGCTTCTCGATAAACTGGGAAAATGGAATTATAAACCTTAGGTATTTTTGATATTTTTGAAAAGGAAAAGCTCATTTCTCACGGAAGTAATCCGTTAACTAATTAGTTATTAAATTTTATTAACAATTTTCAATTTTATTTTATTTTTAAGAAATAAAGACTAGAGCAAAAAAAGGAATATACAGTATATATATATATATATATATATATATATATATATATATATATATATATATATATATATATATATATATTCTAGTGACATGCTTTTGTTGATTCTGGTTTAGTTTAAAAAAATAAAATAAAATAAAATAAGACAGTAGACGTATCAGAAGGTCCAGAAACTGAGAAAAATGTTGTGTGTTTGTGTGTCTGTCTGTACGTGTGAAAGAAAACTCACAGAGAACTGAGACAATGGTGAAAAACAACACAAAAACAAGTTCAAACAAGAAATATTCACACCTTTGGGATACTGGCCCTAAAAATCAAATGCAAAAAAATGATTTAGCAATGAAGACAAACACACAGGAAGAAAAACAGTAAATACAGTGTGTTGTATTTTAAACTTTGCACATGTTTATGTTAAAAAGACATAAGGATTTGGAAAAGTGACATGCTTAAATCTATACATGTAATACTAAACGATATGTGTAAGTGCTGTGAATGAAAATCATGTGAATAACAATAGCATGAGAAAGTATAAGCTTTGAGAAAAAGAATGAAATGTGAGCTTTCTCTTAATTGGAATTCATACAAGTCAGATCACATATAAAAGTTATTAATGATTAAGGTTAAGGTGAGGGATGGGGCTAGCTGTCATGGCTTTCCTTACAACAATTTCCAGACAAAATTATTTTTAATGAGACCAGAGAAAGTTTTAGCATGCACTGGAGGTAGACCGGTTTCTGCCTGAGACTCTCAACAGAAAACGGCAAATAATAAGGAAATACAGGAGCTCATGAAAATAGCAAGGGGATGACTTATTTATAGATTCCCTTCTTTAATTGTCATAGTTTAAGAGAGGAAATGATATATGATATGATGGATCTTTGCAAATGAAATATTACAAGTTCCACTGAGGCAAGTGCAGGCCTGTCTCTGAATGTTAGCAATGTCCCCGGCTGCTTTAAATTCCATTATTTGAGTCAGGACGAGTCCCAATGTCACTTTCTCCTAGAATACATAATCGGAGTTTCTTCACTTTCAGCCAGAAAAAGAAAATATAAACTACCAAAAAGAATTTAGGATTTGGGGACATTCTAGAGTAAATAATGTCCTTAAATAAATATATAACATGATGTCAATTATTCAGTTCTTGTGATGTTAATTCTTCTTTTTCAGAGTTTTTCCTTTTAACACTAGACATTGTCACAAACCAGGGATCTGCTTGGATGGAGATTTCTGGATAGAGATTTTGAACCCTAATAAGCTGACAGTGGGAAAGGAGAAGAACTTTCGGATATGACATGTGTGAGTAGGTTGTGAATCCTGGGATAAGCACACAGCAGTCATTATGATTACAACGGGATTTTTCTGTCAGTAAAATCTATACTATCCGTGTGAGCTTATTACTGAATCAAGGATAATACTTGGGTATCTGGGTGAGATACTGTCAAAGGAAGACAATCTGTTTTTGGGTATCGATATGGACTCTTCCTCAGCAGTAGTAATGTGCAAAAGGCGTCTTTACATTTACATTTACATTTACAGCATTTATCCAGAGCGACGTACATAAGCGCTTAAATCTCTAACATTGAATACATTAATGCTGGCTCACTAGGTTACATACTTAAGATACCATGAGTTTAAAACATTGTTCAGAGTTACAATGAAAAAGTGTCAAAAATTGTGTTTTTTTTTTATTTTTTATTTTTTTATAAATGCAAAAGATAGGGAAAGAAGTGCTAGTTGAAGTGTTTCCTGAATAAGTAGGTCTTCAACCGTCTTTAAATTCAAGGCATCTTAAAAAAGTAAAGTGTTTTCTAAAAAATTAGCAGAGAACCAGGAGAAAGAACGCGTTATGTTTTGTAGGATGTGAGGCTTAGAGATGAAAAAGGCGGGAACAGTAAGAGCGACAGAATCACAATTGCTATTTCTTTTTTCCTCTGATTTTCTCTTTAGCTGCAATAGCTTTATGTAACAACATTAAAACAATGCTTTTAGCCAAAGGGCATTCCTTTCACACAAATATCATTACTCAAATGTTCACATCCACTTTCAGCATCCATTAGTCCCCAAAGAAGTAAATAAATAAATAAATAAATAAATAAATAAACATTCGCCTCACACCTCCAGGGTCGGGGTTCGATTCCCGCCTCCGCCTTGTGTGTGTGGAGTTTGCATGTTCTCCCCGTGCCTCGGGGGTTTCCTCCGGGTACTCTGGTTTCCTCCCATGGTCCAAAGACATGCATGGTAGCTTGATTGGTATCTCTGGAAAATTGTCTGTAGTGTGTGATTGCGTGAGTGAATGAGAGTGTGTGTGTGCCCTGCGATGGGTTGGCACTCCGTCCAGAGTGTATCCTGCCTTGATGCCCGATGACGCCTGAGATAGGCACAGGCTCCCTGTGACCCAAGGTAGTTCGGATAAGCGGTAGAAAATGAATGTATGAATAAGTAAGTAAGTAAGTAAATAAATAAATAAATAAATAAATAAATAAATAAATAAATTGTAATTTTTTTTGTTTCATTTTGTCTTTTTTTTAAATAATAGACCTATATACTTTAGGTTTGTAGAAAGCTACAATAGGATATACTGTGTAAAGGTTTTTACCTACGTGCCTCATTCTCCTGCACCACTCCCCAGTATAGAAGCAGTGCATGCTGCGCTATCCCATAAAGCAAAGGGACTGGCACAGATCTGTCAGAATCCAAAATGGCAGAGCATCAGCACTTTTTATGTGTAAGTGCTATAGACTTTAAACATTGCTCTTTGTTGTTAAAACATAGCTGTTTTACAACACCTGTGTAAATTTGAAGCTGCCTGCTGCTGCTGCTGCTGCTGCTGAGGATGACTCTATATGGACAGCCTAGAAACCATGCTGATGGCTTTGGACTGTAATCACCAACAGATCTTCACTCCCCATCAGGGAGCAGTTGATAAGAAGTTCTGCAAGATTTCACTGCTACAGTATACCTAGAATGAATTTACAAGTTATATAATTGCACTTTATTACCATATAGTACACAGTTATAGAAATGAATATTATTTATAAACGCACTATATGGGGTCACCCAAATGAGGATGGGTTCTCTTTTGGAGTCTGGTTCCTCTCATGGTTTCTTCCTAATAATATCTCAACAAGTTTTTCCTTGACACTGTCACCTCTGACTTGCTCATTAGGGATAAATCTCTATAAAATCTATATCCTGAATTTATATTATATTATATTACTCTGAAGCTGCTTTGTGACAATGTATATAGATAAAAGTGTTATACAAAAAATTGGAATCGTATTTAATTGAAAACCTGTTTCAGATTTTAAGATTATTTTTTTTTTGTGGTTTTTATGACATTGTTGGAATCATGCATGAACATGGTGGATGTAAATTATAGCGATTGTATTCATACTACACATATATACCGATCAGTACGTACTGAATCATCAGTTGAGCAGTTGGTACTGAATTGAATTTAGTAGACATCATCACAGTATGCAATTTTAAAGACACGCAGAACAATACAAGAGCAAGTATATCAGGGTATCTGATAGCTTAATGGTTAAGGTGATGGACTATTGATTTGTAGGTTGCAAGTTCAAATCCCTGGTCCACAATGCCGCCCATCTTTGCCCCTGAGCAAGGACCTTAAGCGCCAGTTGTATAAAATGATATAAAAAGGTAGGTTGCTCTGGATAAGAACATGTGCCCAAATATCCTAAATAAAAAAGCAATTAGCAAGGTGCACAAATGTCCAAGAAAACCTTTCTGTGGTTTTTCTGTCAGTAAGAGCTTTAGCATTCTATATAAACTTTTATGATGAGTAACCGAGAAATGAGATACAGAAGTTAAAACACTGAAGGTTATCGTTTGTATCATTCATAACATTTCTTTACACTTTACACTACAAGTTCAACAATTTGTACAGGAACATACTCATAAATCTCATGGCATGTTTCTTTATGACAGTAAATTTCATGTCCTACAGTAGCTTTGGCCTGACTTTGTTAAGTAAACAATTTCCGCTAAATCATCCATTTACCTATTGGCAATCGGCATTGTTACATCAACCTGTGCACTCACATCTAGGTTAATAAATGTCTCATACAAGGACTAAGCTAAAAGTTTTGCTTCCTGCCTTCTTGAATGCAGATCTAAAATCATTCATTCATTCATACATTCATTTTCTACCGCTTATCCAAACTACCTCGGGTCACGGGGAGCCTGTGCCTATCTCAGGCGTCATTGGGCATCAAGGCAGGATACATCCTGGACGGAGTGCCAACCCATCGCAGGGCACACATACACTCATTCACTCACGCACTCACACACTACGGACAATTTTCCAGAGATGCCAATCAACCTACCATGCATGTCTTTGGACCGGGGGAGGAAACCGGAGTACACGGAGGAAACCCCCGAGGCACGGGGAGAACATGCAAACTCCACACACACAAGGCGGAGGGGGGAATCGAACCCTCAACCCTGGAGGTGTGAGGCGAACATGCTAACCACTAAGCCACCGTGACCCCCATCTAAAATTATAAAAATAAATATATATAGACTTTAATTTCATACTTGATGTCAAATAGAACATTCAATAAAAGATATGAAATGTCTTAAATTGGCTCATCTCATTCCAGGAAACAGTCAACACTTAGAGAACGTAGACACTATTGGACACTCAACAGTCGGTTTTCTCATAATGAAAGAAATAATGAATATAGGATTCTAACCTTCTCTCCTAGATGGTGTGTCAGCCTCTGCCACTCAGTTTGTCGGTGTTGTCATGTTTGTGCACTCTTCAATTCAGGCTACAAAGCCGGAACCATTAAAAATAGTAAATTTGTATTCCTACGACTATTTCTGTGATGATTTGTATGTATACGATTTTTTTAATGGAATATTTCATGGTATGTGGGATCACTCATAACCTGATGAATAGACAGATAGATAGATAGATAGATAGATAGATAGATAGATAGATAGATAGATAGATAGATAGATAGATTTTTTTATAAATAAAATAAACAAACAAACAAACAAACAAATAAATAAATAAAGTAATTGGTATTTATTAGAAGGAAGCTTGGTGATAAATCAAAAGGAAACTGGTTTATCTGTTTTATAAATTATTTCTTTTCTGCCATGAAAATACCAACTGACAGATTAGTGTTCATTGTTCCAGTACAGTTCCTGAGACTTGGCAGGACAGAGCAGATTGAAGAAGCTTTTTTTTGTTTTCTTCTTTCTTTTTTGTCACAACTCTATATACTTCCTACAATTGTTGTTGTGCAGTGATCTTCTGAAAGGTGCCAATAATTCTGAAATCCAGTCCTCTGCTCTCCTCTGCTCTGCTCTGCTCTGCTCTGCTCTTACTGGGTATGAGCAGTGGTGGCTCAAGTGGTTAAGGCTCTGGATTGTTGATCAGAGGATCAGGGTTCAACACTACTAAGCTGCTACTGTTGAGCCCTTGAACAAGGCCCTTAACCCTCACCGCTCCAGGAGTGATGTATCATGGCTGACCCTGTGATCTGACCCCAACCTCCAAAGTTGGGATATGCGAAGAAAGAATTTCACTGTGGTGTAATGTACAGTATATGTGGCAAAAATAAAGGCTGCTTCTCCTGACTGTCTCTGAGATCATAGAGAGCAGAATATATTAAGGGATGCTTTATGTAGCATGCTGTTTTTCAGTGTTGCACATGAGGGGCCAAAATGACAGCTGGCTTTTTCAATGCAAGATAGATGCCACAAATCATCAACAGAAAATTCAGCTTCTCTTCACTGAGTTTTATAGAGATCCATCTGCTGTCGTGTGTTTACAGAATACACGCTGACTGTGGTTTGTCCACCTGAAATTAAAACGTTGCTAAATCAATAAACTACGGAACCAATAAACAATCTATAAGGCTTGGTTATGTCAAGAACAGCGTGTGAACTGAACATGTACTTCACAGTGAAAATCTGCTAACGTGAAAGAAGTGAACTGGGACGTGCACAATGGTTTGAATCCTGCTGGGCCCCTTAGCAAGGCCTTCGACCCTCAATAGCTCAGTCGTATAAATCAAATGAGAAAATATAAATCACTCTGGATAAAGGTTTCTGCCAAATGCTGTAAATGTCTCCACTTGTTCAGGAAGCAATTGGCGGTTAGTTTCTACAACAAACATGTAGTATGCATGGCAGGGGAATGTTGTGGTACACAGAAAAGGTGAGGTGTCAAGCATAAAAGCACCAAAATAATACTAAAAACAATTCTGAGTTACGTTTTGTTCTTTATGCGCATTTATGAAAAAGTAATAGGAATAAAACTGTCAGGATTCCATAGAGGCTGAAACCAGACCGATGCTGCAGGGAGTTTACACTCGGACTCAGGGTGAACCACATGATGCTGTGAGCTCTTTTCCACCGAGGCAGTTTGAGTGCTGGTTCGGAGCCTAATTTAGAACCAGTTCTTTCTTTTTTGACAGCCAAAGCACCGGCTCTGAACCAGGAAAAGTGGTTCTTAAGTAGCACCAAAACGTTGCTGGTCTAGACTTAAGAACCGCTTGTGTCAGGGGCTGTGGGCGGGGCTACTGTTAGCGCATTTGATAATGTACCTTAAGTATACTAATGTTTAATACACTTTTACTTTACCGCGATATGATACATTATCAGCACACATGATATTAGGTAGCTACATGCTAAGGCTAACGTTTTTCTGTGTTAACAATAAAATAATGTGTACTTTCTCGATTACAACCTCCATTTATACAAATTACATGGAGCTGCACGTACATGTTGTATTCGCCGCGTTTGGATGCCAATGTAGGTTCGCAACATCCGCCATTGTTGATGTTGTGTTTGTGTTTGCCGCTGCTGCGCTGATGTTGCTGTGTAACCTGACACGTATACAGTGACGTCAGACTCGGCTCTGTGACGGCTCTCTAACCGATGGAAAGGCAAACGGTTCTTAGAAGGTTCGCCAGTGGAACCAACTTTGAACCAGCACCAGCACTAGCTCTGAACCAGCACCCAGTTCTTTTTGGTGGAAAAGGGCTATGAGTGTTGCTAATCTCAGGTGTGTTCAAACAGTAGCAGGGCTTCTATGAACGGAGAAGCATGTGTGTGTGACAGTGTGTGGAGGAGTGTCCATGGTGGCCTTGTTGGTAAGACATTCGGGTAGAGTTTGTAGATTGTTATGTAAAGTTCATGGATTGCTGTGCCGTGACACAAGCCACATTTAAACTAACTATTTTAGTGTTTTTCACCATCCTGGCACAATCCACTTATTCCTGTCCTGTCCATATACTCGGCTAAAAATAAACCCTTGTCTCATACTGTAGACATTTTTACTATTCTAAACCATTATTGAGCACTATCACTAACTATTTCTATTTCCTATTACATTGAATTTTGAAAACCTTCCATATTACCGTCAAACGTTCTTGTTTTGCGTTGCAGTCTTCTTCATTTTCTAGATTAGTAAATTTTTGAAATGTATGATCAGAGTTTTCAGTTGTAGTTTAGCTCATGACAACAAACATGACAGAAATTATACAATGGATGCAGAGATCATCAGTGTTTAAAATTTGCATTAATTTACTAGACACTTTGTTAGTTCTACATAGAAACCAAATGGACAGACGGATCTAATGAATGATGCATTTAATTTTCCAGATGAACATAAGATACACAGCAAATGTGTGAACAAGACCACTTGCGTTAGTACTGCATTTGCATGTCCCATGTCAAAAACATACCATATAATGACATTACCACTATATAAAAATGTTTGAATATTACTGAATTTAAATATTATAGAATATAATATGGGGGCACGGTGGCTTAGAGGTTAGCACGTTCGCCTCACACCACCAGGGTTGGGGGTTCGATTCCCGCCTCTGCCTTGTGTGTGTGGAGTTTGCATGTTCTCCCCGTGCCTCGGGGGTTTCCTCCGGGTACTCCGGTTTCCTCCCCCGGTCCAAAGACATGCATGGTAGGTTGATTGGCATCTCTGGAAAATTGTCCGTAGTGTGTGATTGCGTGAGTGAAAGAGAGTGTGTGTGTGCCCTGAATATTACTGAGTTTAAAAATTTCTGTCCAGCTCTGTTTTATGGAACAATTCAAAATGAAATATTGTGAAGTTACTAGTTATGGCACGAAGTTAACAACGAATGTTCGGATATGTAACAAATAAAATAGAAAATAACTGAAAAATATATATATATATATCTTTCAGATTCTTGTATACCAATTCAAACCTTTCAATATATACTGTGTGTGTATATATATATATATATATATATATATATATATATATATATATATATATATATGTATAAATCCAGTTGGCTAAGCAATTTAAGTTGTTATATAAAATAATAAATTAATTAATTAATTAATTAATTAATTAACACTGTGTACCACTTCTAAGGTTGACGTAACATATAACTGTGTGTGTGTGGAGGGGGGGTACTATTTTTTTACTTTGTTTTTTATTCTTTCTCTTTCTTTTTTTAGCCTCCCTGACCGAATAGTCAACGTGAGGCAGAGCAGAACATTTCATGAAGTGTGTCCTGATGACAGATGGCATTTTCACAGGCTGTGGAAAGGCTGGGACCTCTAGTAGAACGCCAGTTAATTGCTAAAGTCATTGTTGAAATAGAAGTCAGAGCTAACCTTTAGTCTGTCACAAGTTTTGGAGAAAGGAGAGGTGTCAGATGTAAAGGTGTAGTACTGATTCAATTGCACAAGTCATCCTAGTTTTAGTCTTCTCTCCTTTTTTCTTGTAAACAAAGATGCATACCAGAGGACAAGAATAAATAAATAAATAAATAAGCGTTGTAGTTACATGGAATATGGTAGAGATACATAATGAAGGCTTCACGTAACAGACAGACTGTGGTCATTACACAGTAAGGAAGACTTGACATGTCTGAGTAGATAATCGCAGCTCTCTGCATCCCTCTGTCTGTGACACTGACATGTTTACATGTAACTTGCAGAAGAACTCAGTTTCCCATTAATTATAAAGCACTTGAGAACATATTTATTTTTGCTTGTTGCATTACAAGTGGCTCAAATAGGTTTGTGTTGACTTTATGTGCAGCTTAATTATGCATGACCTTTATTATTGTGGAAGGATTATGCAAGCCAGCTTGTGTGTGTGTGTGTGTGTGGGGGGTGTCTTTCTGAGTTGCTTGTTCATTGTATAAACAGTACAGCCAGTAATGGCCTTTATTTGTTAACTGACCCCAGTCCTATTAAGAGGATCGACTGCGTAGGTAGAAAAATGCAATGAAAGTAATTTATACAGAATAGACGTTTATGACTTTTCTACTGATTCAGTCTTATAAGTACTTTAAGGATTGTGTTGGTAAGCATTCATATGAATTTAGCATCATTCTCAAGTTTGTTCTTGACAGATCAGAGTGACCAATCGAGCAGTGATGGTAGATCTGAGGAAGCAAGGTGCAAATCCTATTATTCATTGTATTGTTATGTAATATTACATACACACACACACAGAAACACACACACATTTATATTGTGTAAGTGTCTACATAGCCTTTTTCTAAATTATTAATAAGCTGTGACCATCAATAAGATTAACAATTATTTAAAAAAAGACATTTTTCACAAAGTTGGCCATCCTGGGCCTTTTCCTTATACTTGTATGTTTTAGAACAAAACACATTCAAAATACTAATTATAATATCTTAATTCGCATGTGTGACACTCACAAAATAAGTTTTGGTGAGATTTTTATTTTTGTTTCCTTTCCTAATATTGCAATGGTATTTGATTTTATTATTTATATAATAGAATACTAATGAGAGATTACGAAAAAAAAACACTATCACATGTACTTCATCAATTGGACACAGGGTGGCAGTAACCACGAACAGTGTTACACTGGGACAATTAGCAGTCTAGAGCAAGATGAGCTCATAATCCGTGTTACTGGAGAATGAGCAACAGTTGTCCTAAAGATGTTTATAAGCTCATATGAATCCGCATTGATGTGGATTCTGTAAGCTAAAAGTATGTCAAATGTGTAAACAGTTAAAGTTTAACAGTACGCAGTGGCGAAAATGGCTTCCTACGTCTGCATATTGTTTATTTTATTTGTCCCTTATGGCTCCGGGGCATTTGTGGGTTATTTCAGTGCGTCTGGAAAACTGCTACGTGTGTAGTGTGATGTTAAAAGGGTAAAAGGTTCATTTGAATGTACAACATAAGACCAGTTATGGCTGCGGCCTTGTTTATGGGCGCACACACGTTAATGTTATAATGATACAGCTTCAGTTCGTAGAACTGAGAGCCAAGTTATGAGACAGATATGTTTAGTATTGAAGTTTGGGTCCTTATAGAGTAAATGTAATACAGTTTAACTGCAAATGGAATTTATTCTGTTGTATAAAGTGAATACTCTTTTGGATAAGAGGACAAAGATGTAAGGTGTTTAAGGGAAAAAAGGTAAGCATGATTGATGTTAGACCAAAAATGGGATTTAACGGAAAATGTTTGATTTTGGTTTCATACCAATGTTGATAAGTTCATTCATTCATTCATTCATCTTCTACCGCTTATCCGAACTACCTCGGGTCACAGGGAGCCTGTGCCTATCTCAGGTGTCATCGGGCATCAAGGCAGGATACACCCTGGACGGAGTGCCAACCCATCGCAGGGCACACACACTCATTCACTCACGCAATCACACACTACGGACAATTTTCCAGAGATGCCAATCAACCTACCATGCATGTCTTTGGACCGGGGGAGGAAACCGGAGTACCCGGAGGAAACCCCCGAGGCACGGGGAGAACATGCAAACTCCACACACACAAGGCGGAGGTGGGAATCGACCCTGGAGGTGTGAGGCGAACGTGCTAACCATTAAGCCACCGTGCCCCCCATGTCGATAAGTTAATGTTTGTAAAATATGTGAGGATGCATTAATGTGAAAACAAACCTTTGAAGAATATAAGGCTTAAAGTTATCCAAATGTGGATATAACCTGTGCTTCAATACAAAGCAGACAAAAATAACAGAAAATGATTCATGATTGCAGATGCAAAGTTGAAATGAAGTTAAAAATAAACATAATCCGTGTTACTGGAGAATGAGCAATAGTTGTCCTGCGTCGCTGTTTTCTTAGGAATATGTCTGATATTTTCAGTTTCAGGATTATCTATACTGTATATCTGCCAGTGGGGACCTAGCCGGGACCCGCTACACATGTAAAACTTATTCCACTCAGTGATAGTATGTTAGATGTTTAAAATGTTAAAATAATTGGTGATATACTTCCAGTTGCTGTATAATTATGCATTGTGTTATTAGTTAGTAACCATTGAGCAGAATGCCACAGTGAATGGTGAGATTTGAACTGCATGATAATAAAATATGAAGGAATGTTTATTAGTCATTAATAAGTAATATAAACTATTATCTCTCTGTATATTTATGGCATTTTGCAGACACCCTTATCCAAAGTGACTTACATTTTATACAACTGAGAAATTGAGGGTTGAGGGCCTTGATCAGGGGCCCTGTAGTGGCAGCTTGGTTGTCCTGGGTTTTATACTCACAACCCTCCAATCGGTAGTCCAACATCTTACCCACTAGGCCTCTCTCTCTCTCTCTCTCTCTCTGTCTCTATACATGCAAACCTGTTTAGATGGTATTTTTGCAGCACTGTCCCTCGTCCTCTTGTGCACCAGTTTTTCAGTAGCGGTTGTGCCCAACACGGCTAACTTCTACCAGGTACATTCTTCATAAAGCAATTAATTTTCCTTACAAAGAGAGCTGTGCACAAGCTGCACACAATGAACAAAGACGCTCACACAGTGTATTAGGATGAACATCTTTGATAACCTGAGATTCCTTTCTGCAAACAAAGCAAGAAAATTGTGAGGAGACTGCACAATTAATATGATGTTGTACTTCAATAGGCAATAAATCCTAAACCTTAACTACTAAGTCACCAGTTAAAAAGCCAAGGAAACTAAAAAAAAAATATAGAATACCAGATATCTATTCATTTGAATCATTATAATCAGTCCAATAATACAGTGTAATAATTAATGTATTAAAGTCATTCTCGTATTTTTGGAGCATTATTTTGGGATTTTTCACCACTTGATTTGCTGAACTAAATACAGTAGCACAGTGGGACCTTAGTTTGGTTCTACCTGAAGTTTGGTGTCACTGCGAAGACACCAAAGGACGATGCTAGGTGTATAGTAGATTGGATGCTGCATCAATAAGTGATGAACAAACTTCTGGTGCAAATAAAGACCATATTGTTATATTTTTTAGACCATATTGTTTAAAAAACTGTCAGTCTAAACATCAGAAGTCCTATTACACCTGTTTATTAATAAAGTTATCCAATCAGATAGTTATGTGGCCAGATGTCATGTGGTGTTTTACCTACAGTGCTACATTTTTGGTAAGTCTGTTGTAAGGAGCTACAGGGACAGTTCCCTGCCAGACCAGCAGAGGGTGTTTCATCACAGCCTGCTTTGTTTGTCATTATTGTCATCACGTGTTGTGCCACACCACTCCAATAGTTTCCATTTCCTGCCTTTTCACCTGTTTCCTATTTACCTTCTGCCCTATATATATATATATATATATATACTGTATGCCTGTCCTGCTGTTTCTGTTTTTGTCGGTCGTTGTTATGCTTGAGCGTTATGGTCTGACCCGGTTGTGTTTTTAGGTTCAAACGTCATAGTTATGTTTTTGTCTGTGTAAGTTTTGTTAGTTTTAGTTTTGTTAATAAAACAGTGCTTTAATTTGATCCTGCTTGTGTATCTGATTTTCACTTTACGGGTGGACGAGACTACCGTGGAGCTCCGAGTTCGATCCTCTCTTCATGTGATGCTAACATGCATAACACGCTATCGTTACAGATGTCACACTTACAGATGTCACACAACAGCCTGAGATTCTTCTCCATGGCTAGCAGGAGTAGAGTCGTATGTGTTTTTCTGCTGTTGTAGCCCATCTTCCTCAATGGCCCTCGTGCTGAACAGTACAATCCGAAATGCTTTTCTGCTTAGCATGGTTGTAAAGAGTTGTTATTTAGACTACCATAGCCTTTCTGTCAGCTCTAATGCCCCTTTCCACCAAGGCAGTCTGAGTGCTGGTTCAGAGCCTAATTTGAAACCAGTTCTTTATTTTTTGACAGCCAAAACACCGGCTCTGAACCAGGAAAAGTGGTTCTTAAGTAGCACTAAAAGATTGCTGGTCTAGACTTAAGAACCGCTTGTGTCAGAAGCTGGGGGCGGTGTTACCGTCAAGCGCCTTTGATAATGTACCTAAAGTAGGGACTGGGGCGGGGCTGGGGGTGGTCTTACGGGTAGTACATTTGATAATGTACCTAAAGTAGGGACTGGGGCGGGGCTACTGTTAGCGCCTTTGATAATGTACCTAAAGTAGGGACTGGGGCGGGGCTGGGGGTGGTCTTACGGGTAGTACATTTGATAATGTACCTAAAGTAGGGACTGGGGCGGGGCTACTGTTAGCGCCTTTGATAATGTACCTAAAGTAGGGACTGGGGGCGGGGCTGGGGGTGGTCTTACGGTTAGTACATTTGATAATGTACCTAAAGTAGGGACTGGGGCGGGGCTACTGTTAGCGCATTTGATAATGTACCTAAAGTAGGGACTGGGGCGGGGCTGGGGGTGGTCTTACGGGTAGTACATTTGATAATGTACCTAAAGTAGGGACTGGGGCGGGGCTACTGTTAGCGCCTTTGATAATGTACCTAAAGTAGGGACTGGGGCGGGGCTGGGGGTGGTCTTACGGTTAGCACATTTGATAATGTACCTTAAGTATACCAATGTTTAATACACATTTACTTTACCGCAATATGATCAATTATCAGCACACATGACAGTAGGTAGCTACATGCTAAGGCTAACATTTTTCTGTGTTAACCCTTGTATGTTGTTCGGGTCTGTGGGACCCGTATTCATAAACATCAATACTTTTGAAAAACCTCTCTTCGTTGTAAATTTGTTGATTTTTTTCCACTCATAACTTGATTAAATTTGATTTTCTTTTTTTATAACATTTTATTAAAAAACAACAAAAAACGAGTAGCACTTTAATTAAAAAATGTGATGTAATAAAGGTAAAGGGCAAATATTCACCATATATGCTGTTTATATTGCTTGTAATTGGGATGAAGTAAACATCTGTAGAGTATTTTAACATCAAATTTTTGATTGTGTTGAATTAAAAACCCAAAAATGCAGCGGGTCAAACAGACCCACGAACACTGGCTGAGTAACACAAATACGAACAACATACAAGGGTTAATAATAAAATAATGTTATGTACTTTCTTGATTACAACCTCTGTTTATACAGATTACATGGAGCTGCACGTACACGTTGGATTCACCGTGTTTGGGTGCCAATGTAGGTTCACAAAGCTATGAGCATTAACAGTTGTTATGTTGTTTGTGTTTGACGCTGCTGCGCTAACGTTGCTGAGAAAGATGACATGTATACAGTGACGTCAGACTCGGCTCTGTGATGGCTCTCTAGCCCATGGAAATGCAAACCGGTTCTTAGATGGATCGCCAGTGGAACCATCTTTGAACCAGCACCAGCACTAGCTCTGAACCAGCACCCGGTTCTTTCTAGTGGAAAAGGGGTATTAATGCTCTGGCCATTCTTCTCTGACCATTCCCCACTAACACGGTACACAAAAGTGCAGCTCAGTATATTTATATTGTTTTTCACACCATTTTGTGAAAACTAATGTAAATTTACAAATATAGTAAATAGATGGATTGATGTATTTTATTGATCCAAAGAGGAAATTAGGGAATAGTTTACAACACCTGGTGTTCCTATACTGTATGATCATCCATTTCACTACCAAAAGTCCCAACTCTGAAAAATACTCAAACCAGCTCATCCCCATTAACACTCCCAGAAACTGGACTGGAAACTGAAGTTCTTGACCTGCATGAATTTATGCATTGCATTGCATTGCCAAATAAACAGATTTACAGATGTTCCTATTAAAGTATTCAATAAGTGTGTAATGTAAATCAAAATTTATTTCCTGGAAATCTGGAATTCTATTCAGGAAATCACTCACTCACTCACTCACTCATTTTCTACCGCTTATCCAAACTACCTCGGGTCACGGGGAGCCTGTGCCTATCTCAGGCGTCATCGGGCATCAAGGCAGGATACACCCTGGACGGAGTGTCAACCCATCACAGGGCACACACACACACACTCTCATTCACTCACGCAATCACACACTATGGACAATTTTCCAGAGATGCCAATCAACCTACCATGCATGTCTTTGGACCGGGGGAGGAAACCAGAGTACCCGGAGGAAACCCCCGAGGCTCGGGGAGAACATGCAAACGCTCGATCTTTACCAACTTGCTACTTAATTCCTAGACAGTGCAGATGCTGCTGCAAAGTGTAAATGCACAGTGTTGGTTTTGCAATCACAATATTTCACGTTCACAAGCACTCATTAATAGAATCATTTGTGTGTGTGTGTATGTGTGTGTGTGTGTATCCCTGAGGAACATGCAGTGTCAAATTGCAACATTCAAATGAGTTATGGAAGAGTAAGCTCATAAATGGCTTCTCTGACCTTTCAGCATTAATGTACAAGCAATAGGGGAAAAACAAGAGCAATGCTTGAGCATTAATTGCTATATAGAAGGCAATGTTTAGTGGCATCTGAGAGGGAAGTCTGTAATAAGCGTCAAAGGACATGTAAATGAAGCAATAACAAGTCACATAATAGCAAGAGATAGTTTTAAAACAACAAAGTGGGATTTCACACTTTATCTGGTATGTTTGCGCTTGTCTAAAAAAACAGATTAAAAATAATGTCAAAATTTACAAAGAGAAAGTTATATGGATTCAGAGTTGGGTTTCTCAGCTGCTTGATATCATTTAGATTTCTGCAAATTGCCTCTGTGTGATACCTTTCTTTACGGATCTTCTTAACAAGAAGTATACGTACTGTAGGAAGGTTTCTCAATATCTTCTTCCCCACCTCCCCCGACTAATGTGATGATAGATGGGTAAGCTTGGCAAGCTTTGAAATGCACATCTAATAGAAAACTAGTATATCAATCACAATAATCACAGCAGATTTGCTTAAAATCAAAAGAGAGAGAGAGAGAGAGAGAGAGATTATGACTGGTGGTGTTTATTGTAAGTGCTTGTTGCATTTTTGGACTCCTTTATCATTTGTAATGCTGCTCATATTTAAAACATTTCGGCTCAAGCCCAGTCATTTTTAGGGTCATGATTGAGGACAATGTCCCGTCCAAAGACAAGCTGTTTCGTGTTGAGGTTTTGTTCAAACTGACCATCGAAAATACCCTCTCTAATGAATGTTTTTTTTTATTGGTTGTTGCGGTAAATCTTACCCATATACAATAGTGCTATCTTCTGATTGGCTATTGTGTAGCCTCTTGTTTTGATTGGCTGATAAGTGTCAGGCTCGACTAAGAACTCCAGGGGAGACGCGTTTGGTTCCTGCCCGGTTCCATAGATACAGTGATGTGGACAGATACATATTGGGCGCTGCGGCTTATTAAATATATGATAAATAGTCAAAAAGTTTTTCTGCGTGAGAAATACGATGTGTGGCGGGAGAGCGTGACAAAAGACCCAAATGCGTGACTGTCACTCTCAATGCGTGACACTTGACAGCCCTGACTTATATTTTATGATTATATTTTAAATTATAATACAGTATGTGCAAGATATAGGCTGTTTACTCATGTTTGTACTTTTGTACTATGTTGAGATGTTTATTATAATCACATAATGCTGATCCCCTCCTCGAACCGCCACCTTATTGTGGTGGAGGGGTTTGCGTGCCTGAATGATCCTAGGAGCTATGTTGTCTGGGGCTTTCTGCCCCTGGTAGGGTCTCCCAAGGCAAACAGGTCCTGGGTGACAGGCCAGACCAAGAGAGGTTCAAATACCCCTTATGAGTGGTTTAAAAACAAGGTCCGTGACGTCGCCCGGTATGGCGCAACCGGGGCCCCACTCTGGAGCCAGGCCCGGGGTTGGGGCTCGCATGCGAGCGCCTGGTGGCCGGGTCTTACCCCACGGGGCCCGGCCGGGCTCAGCCCGAAGTCCGGTTTGGGGACCACAGGATTTCGTCTATGCTTTTTGCAGATAATGTTGTCCTGTTGGCTTCCTCAAATCAGGACCTTCAGCGTGCACTGGGACGGTTTGCAGCCGAGTGTGAAGCGGCGGGGATGAGAATCAGCACCTCCAAGTCCGAGGCCATGGTTCTCAACCGGAAAAGGGTGGCTTGCCCCCTTCAGGTTGGTGGGGAGCTCCTGCCTCAGGTGGAGGAGTTTAAGTATCTTGGGGTCTTGTTCACGAGTGAGGGAAGGATGGGGCGGGAGATCGACAGGCGGATCGGTGCATCTTCTGCAGTGATGCGGTCGATGTACCGGTCTGTTGTGGTGAAGAAGGAGCTGAGCCGCAAGGCGAAGCTCTCTATTTACCAGTCGATCTACGTTCCTACCCTCACCTATGGTCATGAGCTTTGGGTCATGACCGAAAGGACAAGATCCCAGATACAGGCGGCCGAAATGAGTTTCCTCCGCAAGGTGGCTGGGCGCTCCCTTAGAGACAAGGTGAGGAGCTCGGTCACCCGGGAGGAGCTCAGAGTAGAGCCGCTGCTCCTCCACATCGAGAGGAGTCAGCTAAGGTGGCTCGGGCATCTGTTTCGGATGCCTCCTGGACGCCTCCCTGGGGAGGTGTTCCGGGCATGTCCAACCGGGAGGAGGCCCCGGGGAAGACCTAGGACACGCTGGAGGGACTATGTCTCTTGGCTGGCCTGGGAACGCCTCGGTATTCCCCCGGAAGAGCTGGAGGAAGTGTCTGGGGAGAAGGAAGTCTGGGCGTCCCTGCTTAGACTGCTGCCCCCGCGACCCGGCCCCGGATAAGCGGTTGAAAATGGATGGATGGACATAATGCTGATCACATATTACTGTTGATTCAATGTGCTCACATAAAAAATATAACACTGTCTGAACAGTACGTAAGGCCATAGATATGTCTGAGGTTTAAACACCAATCCCACTTACATTACTGGTACAATTTTACCAGTACACTGGTGACTGAAATATCAGACATTTTCAATCGGTATACACAAATTTATTAATTCATTGACTAACAAGTCTTATTCAGGACACGGCGGGTTTCAGTGTGAGATGTTTTTCGCTCTGTTCGGATAGCCTTACGCAGCGTTTTATTGGTTGAGGATTACACCTTCACATTTTAGATGGTTTAGATGAACAAACACTTTCCATCTGATAGAACAGAAATGGGTTTGCTATCACCATTTAATTTGAAGATAGAAATATTTAAAGAAACTAAATGGGAAACAGTCCAATGTTTTCTATGAAAATATAGAAACATAGATAAAATACAAAAATACCTGAAGCTTGAGTGTCTACTTTCATATGAGCCATTCAACGTCACTGTAACACGGGGACCCTAAAACAGCCAAAAAACTCCATTTCTTGGCCTCTGATAAAACGAGTTCAAATTCAAATGCGCAAAATGTTCAAACTCAGGATTGAAGTGACAATCCAGAGAAGGTCTGTCCTTTATATTCGTGAACAGATAATCTGCCTCCCACCTGTCTTGAAAGCTCCTATTGTCCATCTTTCATTTTTGTGGAGGGTGGAGTTAACTTGCCCGATGTGACTGTAGCATGGTTGTTAACGACTGTCAACAGAGAATGAGAGGCGCTCGCTGTTCGTGACTACGCGTCAATACAGTGGCAAGGCATTCTGGGATTTGTAGTATTAGCGGAACATGCGGCTAGCCAGCTGTAATGCACATTTGATATGATCTCGCGGGCCAAATATAATTACACCTGAGTTTGACACCCCTGGTTTAGATGAACAAGCACTTTCCATTTGATAGAACAGAAAAGGGTTTAATATCTCCGTTTACTTTGAAGATAGAAATGTTTAAAGAAAATAACGGAAAACCGTCAAATGTTTTCTATGAAAATATAGAAACATAGATAAAATATAAAAATACCTGAAGCTTGAGTGTCTACTTTCATATGAGCCATTCGACGTCGTTGTAACATGGTCTCAATTCTTGGCCTCTGATAAAACTCAGGATTGAAGTAACAATTAGCATGATCGTTAATTTGCTATCAAAAATATTTGATAAACAATATTTTATCTTCTACACCTTCGCACTCAATTAGTGCCTGCTAAAAGTGAACTCAAAATAAGCCCCGCCACATTCTTGCTTATTAAAGTGTTCTGATGACCCAGTTCCTGCCTCGGTGCTCTGGTGGCATCTACCATGACAGTATGAATCAGTCAAACTTAACGATCAGTTCTTGATCGATGGAGCCATCACTTGTAGTAGCAGTCAGACAGACTGCAGAGAACCTTTGCCCCTTTTTTGTCATGTAGTCTATGATGCTACACTTTGTTTTGTGCTAATTGGTCCTCCCTAGTATATTAATCACCCTCTCTCTCGCCCTCACACATACACAGACAAATTTCTAGCCACATAAGTTATTTCCTCAGAGAGTAGACTAAATCTAGTTGGAGCAATGGAAAGTATTCTCATTAATAAGACGGTGGCTGAGGAACTCCTGTGGCCTTTTACAGAGTGTGATTTTCATGACCTAATTGAGGTTTTGATTTGTAGATTCCTGCTAGTAGAGGGTTTGCTGGTGGAAAAATTATAGCTGACTTTGTCATCCAGTAATGCACAAAATACATTAAACTATCTGCAATGCACACTGGAACGAACACTATATTAACTGACATTTAACCAGTTCATAAATGAAAAAGGGAGTCAACAAGACACCCCCCCAACAAATTACTTACAAAAGTTCTTGTTCATTAATCTTTAGGTGAAGCTGTGTGTACATTTCAATTCAGTTTTTATTTGTGTAGTTTTTTTTTTTTTTTTTTACAATTCACATTGTCACAAAGCAGCTTTATATAAGTATGGAAACAGAATAAATTCAAAATTAGGTTCAAAATTAAGTTACTATTTGTCTTTAACATCGATCCCTAATTAGCAAGTTGGAGGTGACGGTCCCCGGGGAAGACCTAGAGGGTCTATGTCTCTCGGTTGGCCTGGGAACGCCTCGGTATTCCCCCGGAGGAGCTGGAGGAAGTGTCTGGGGAGAGGGAAGTCTGGGTGTCCCTGCTCAGACTGCTGCCCCCGCATAAGCGGTAGAAGATGGATGGATGGATGGATGGATGGATGGATGGATGGATGGATGGATGGAGGTGACGGTGGCAGAGAAAACCTTCCTCAGATGATATAGGAAGAAACCTTGAGAGGAACCAGACTCGGAATGGAATCCATTCTCATTTGGTTGACACTTCTACTTCTAAGTCTACTTCTACTTTCAGCTTTATCCTTTTAGGGGTCGCCATCTCAAATCATCGGTTTCCTCCTAACTCTCTCCTCGGCATCCTTTACTCTCGCACCAATTAACTTCATGTCCTCTTTCTACACATCCATATATCTCCTCTTCCACTTGACCTCTTACCTGGCAGCTCCATCTCCAACATCCTTCTACCAATATACTGTAACCATCTCCCTCCTCTGTACATGTCCAAACCATCTCAATCTAGCCTCTCTGACCTTGTCCCCAAAACAGCCAACCTGAGTCGTCCCTCCGATGTGCTCGTTCCTAATCCTGTCCATCCTCATCACTCCTAAAGAACACCTCAACATCCTCCTCTCTGCTACCTCCATCTCTACCTCCATGTATTTTCCTCACTTGTATCTAACCCATACAGCATAGTTGGTCTCAGTTGGGTGACACTGGACAGTAAATAATGTAAATATAAATAATGTCCATGATTGTGTTATAAATGCTTGTGTAAGCCTCATAGAACTAACAATTAGTGCTGCATTTAGAAAAGTTTTGTAATTGTCTTTATATTTATGTGTGTACATTTTGTAAATTGCAAGCAACGGTATATTGCTGGGATGTGTGCATGGCATAGCTGACTTGCATTTAGTGACACTGACAAAAAAATCAAGTTCACTGAGCAGAAAGTGCAAAACGTGCAAATAATCATTCCTATGAGGCATGAAACAAACTCACTCACTCTCTCTCACACACACACACACACACACACACATATATATATATATATATATATATATATATATATATATATATATATATATATATATATATGTGTGTGTGTGTGTGTGTGTGTGTGTGTGTGTGAGAGAGAGTGAGTGAGTATATATATATATATATATATATATATATATATATATATATATATATATATATATATATATATATATGAAAATGTATAAATGTGTAATGTGTAAAATATATATATGAAATGATAAGATTATCAGTCCAAACATAACAACTTCTATCTTCTATGTGCAATTATACAATTATTAGATTTATATTTATACAATTATTATATTTATATTATTATTAAATTATATTTATATTGTAATTATATTACAATTATTATATTTATATTAGATTTGAGCAAATCACATGTTATAGCCAAATCCATTAATTCAAAGCCATCATGTCCAGGTTTATATTAGTTTCTCATCTTATGAGTAAATTTACACACACTTTTTTTCTGAATTTACAGGATTGTCATGGTGTTTGTTTTTCGCATTAATCCGTTCATATCCAACTTCATAAATATCTTGCACAGTTCCTCCATCCACTACTGGTGGCAGGTAATTACATACTAATGCCTGTAGGCATAATAACTTTCAATAACTTGCAATTTCCAGTTCTACAGTAGCTTAACCTTCCAACTTATTGCTGAGAAGTAGGCACATAGAGGAAACAGCTAGAGGGGAAAGAAGGAAGCTTATAGGCTTACACGAGGCACCTGCATGCCATTGTATCTTATTTTGGAAAAATGACATTTTAATATGCACTATTTATGCATTTTAATTCTAATATCCTGTCATATTAGACAGCAGATTTCACATATAAATTGGTAACACAAAGGCTTTAAGGATCGTACTAACAGATTCCGGAGTGGCATAAACTTAAACATAAACTTCCAAGCTTTACATGGTTGCGCTCCCCAGTATATTTGTGACCTCCTCACTCCGTACCCTACCCCTAGATCTCTTCGGTCTGCTAATCAATTCCTTCTCTCTGTACCTCGTGCACATTTTAAAACTAAGGGCGATCGGGCGTTTGCTACGGCAGCTCCAAAGTTGTGGAACAATCTCCCTCTTCATTTAAGATCTGCTACCACTGTCTCATTGTTTAAATCTGCTTTAAAAACCCACTTTTATTCTGTATGTTTTAACTCTGTTTGAAAGTGTAGAATTTTGTGTTTTCTTTTGGTTTGTTTTGGATTGTGTTTTTACTTTTGCACTATTCTTCTTTGTTTTTACTTGATGTACAGCGTTTTGGCTGCAACGGCTGTTGTTTTTAAATGTGCTTTATAAATTAATAAACTAAACTAAACTAAACTTGATGTAGTATACGGTATAATGTAGTGAATGTAAAGCAGTTTATAAAGCCACACTATTTTTATTAGATAATTTTTCATCATAAAATGAGATGGCCAGCGATCTGACATTTTATGTAATAACATCTGTGTTATGCAATATGCTAACTGAGCACATAATGTAATCGTTTAGGACGACGACTCACAACTGCAAATGACATATAGCATTATAGGTGTATACTCTGTGTCATGACTCTTTAAAGTCTCTGTTCTTTACTTAATAAACTGCTATAAGTATTCCCAACATACTAGAAGTAGATTGAACAAAGTCGGGTCAGTTTGGCTTGAAAGTGTCAGTATTGTTGTGTTTTGGAAGTTTTGAGGTTTGAGAGAATTAAAGCATAAAATATCACCCCGATAAGCACGGGCAAGCATAAAAAAGGTTTCAGGGTTTATTGTGTTCAGCTTTGCAGAAGGACCCAACACTCCACGAGTAAAATCAGAGAGGAAGGGCCCCGATCACTGATAACATCAGGATTTTATTTACAGGAAAAAAAAAGAACAGGACATGTAAAAGCCAAAACATCATCCACCATTGGTTTAGAAGCATCGCCTGCTCATCTTCTGATCAAACTAATCCCACGGGAACAACTAAGGTCTCACGGGAAAGGTCTGATAGATGCAGTGTTGAAAAGAAACTATAGTCACAATAACTACCAGCCATGGGAAATGGGACAGATTCGTGTGAACATCTCTAAAGTGAAAGTTTCCACTACAGTATTAATAATCATTATAATAGAGTGCAGTAAGTAGTGTTGATGTCAACTGATGCCTAAATATTTATACGTTTTTATGTAGATTCTACTTAACAAAATTGCTCAAGCTTTGTTAAATGTAAATGTCTTTCATTATTTATACCAACACTGTCATGGTTTTGGTTCAGAGTTACTCCAGTGTTGCATTGTCAATATATTTAGAGTCATACTCCTGTTGGAAGCTAGACCACCATCTACAATGATTAAGGCTCTGGGTTACTGATCAGAAGGTCAGGGATTCAAGCCAAAGCACTGCCAAGCTGCCACGGTTGGGTCCATGAGCAAGGCTCTTAACCCCCTCTGATCCATGCAGCATCGTTGCTGACCCTAGGCTTCCTAATCTGGATATGCTGTCAGGACTCTGCCCGGACTTTGGCCATGTGCCTTTTGTTTATGTTCCTTGTTCACGTGTCTGCCCCGCCCTTGTCTTTTCCTCCCCGCCTCTGCACACCTTTCCCTCATGTGTCATGATTATTTGTATTATTTAGTTGAGCCGCGTTGCCTTGTGCAGCGCGGAATCCTCTGTTGTCTTCGTCTTGTTTGGTCCTGTCTCGAGTCTGTGTTCCTGTTTTGTGTTTAAGTTAATAAATCCCTGTTTTTGTTAAGCTGTCCTGCGTCCATGACATATGCGAGGGAAAAAATCACTGAATATGTGACAAACAAAGGTGTCTTCTTGGGGCTTTTTAAACGTGGTCACTTCATGCATTTTCTGTGATCTGATAGCTATCCGATCGTAAAAAGACCAGGTCTAAATGCCCTCCGAAACGTTTTCAAGACGGATATAAATCCGATCGTTCAAACCACTTTAGGAGGTGGTCTGGGACGCATTTCAGATGAAACTGGACAGGTGTAAATGAATGTGGTTGTTCAGGCCACATACTGTACGTCAGCGCTATACTCCTCCCAAACGGAAGTACGTCACTCTGCGTGCACCGTGCCAGAAACAAACATGGACCACACCCAGGCACATGGACGACACCCAGGAACTTGTTCTTTGGAGCGATAAAAGCGTCCAACAAAAATATTTGTAAAACATATCGAAACAAAAGTATATTTGTAGCATAACCATTGTTTTTTGTCTTCTTTTTGATCGCATTCTGAAAACCGCATACACCAACTCGTGTTCCATTTCAATTACCCCGGAAATGAGGTAAAATATATTTGCATTTTGGGCGGGAGTAGAAAGATCGGATTGATATCCGATTCACCAAGACGCCTTTATGTGGCCCCTTTAGTCCTCATGGAGAGCATACCCACTGCTTTATACTACCACCACCATGCCTTACTGTATGGAATGGCCTGCTCCAGGTGATGAGCAGTGATGGGTTTCAACCAAACAATGTCCAATTTTGGTCTCATTAGATCAGATAAGGGGGGCACGGTGGCTTAGTGGTTAGCACGTTCGGCTCACACCTCCAGGGTTGGGGGTTCGATTCCCGCCTCCGCCTTGTGTGTGTGGAGTTTGCTTGTTCTCCCCGTGCCTTGGGGGTTTCCCCCGGGTGCTCCGGTTTCCTCCCCCGGTCCAAAGACATGCATGGTAGGTTAATTGGCATCTCTGGAAAAATTGTCCGTAGTGTGTGAGTGCATGAGTGAATGAGAGTGTGTGTGTGTGTGCCCTGCGATGGGTTGGCACTCCGTCCAGGGTGTATCCTGCCTTGATGCCCGATGACGCATGAGGCTCCCCGTGACCCGAGGTAGTTCGGATAAGCGGTAGAAAATGAGTGATTGAGTGAGTGAGATCAGATATCCTTTTGCCACAGGTTTGACACCCCTCTATTTATATACATTTAAATATTTTTTTAGTTTTTATGACATGAAATCTTAGCTCACTCCTTTAGAACCCCAGGTTGCAAAGCTACAATATACCCTACTCAGTTAAGTTCACATTCTTTAGAAGAGTCAGACATTCTCATTAGTGCAGCTGTATAATTTGCCAAATGAAAGTCCTTGGAAAAGGGACATAATGTCCTTGGCATTATATGTCTCAAAAGGGGGTCACTTAAGCCTTAAAGCTGTGAGGAGAATTGCAATTAAATGGTTCTAACACTTTGCAAGTGATAAGGTCTCCCAGCTGGTGGAAATGTAATGCTGCTGCTTTGAGCACATCACACCAGTATTTACTTTCATTACTACAAATCAGGGTCACATCAATTTAATTAAGATGTTGTTCATTTTCATCGCAACAATGCTGTTTATTTCACAATCAACAGCATAGTATATTATTTGTTAACTGTTACTGTGAAAGCCACATCTATAATGACCTATGATATGTTCATAACACGATATTATTCATTCATTAGGGACAAGTTATTCATAGTATTTTAAAGTTATTTGTTTTGCAAAAGCATTTTATACATAGGAAGGTAGTGGTAGCTCAGTGGTTAAGGTGTTGGGCTACTGATCAGAAGGTTGTGAGTTTGAATCCGAGGGCTACGCTCAATTGCTCAGCTGTATAACTGAGATAAATGTCAGTCGCTCTGGATAAGGGCATATTCCAAATGCTATAAATGTACTTTCCATTTTATAAAGCATTAAAAATTCACAGTGGATAAAATATAGTTATGTATAGTACAAATACATACATAATTCAAACAACATGGATAAAGCTTTTTTAATGTGCCTTATGTAAATGTATTATGACCCTTACAGAAAGATTGATTGATTGATTGATTGATTTATTGATTGATTGACTAAATAGAAATAAGATGCTTTGTATTATTTGTAGAAGATACTGTTGTTCATTCATTCATTCATTCATCTTCTACCGCTTATCCAAACTACCTCGGGTCACGGGGAGCCTGTGCCTATCTTAGGCATCATCGGGCATCAAGGCAGGATACACCCTGGACGGAGTGCCAACCCATCGCAGGGCACACACACACTCATTCACGCAATCACACACTAGGGACAATTTTCCAGAGATGCCAATCAACCTACCATGCATGTCTTTGGACCGGGGGAGGAAACCGGAGTACCCGGAGGAAACCCCCGAGGCACGGGGAGAACATGCAAACTCCACACACACAAGGCGGAGGTGGGAACCGAACCCCCAACCCTGGAGGTGTGAGGCAAACGTGTTAACCACTAAGCCACCGTGCCCCCGGAAACAGTAACAAAAAGGTTTAAAAAGAATGAATTAATAATATTATACTGCAACCCAAAATTAACTCATTACATTCAAATTCATGTTCAAGAGTTCTGATTTACTCCAAATAAAGGTCCGGTTTTTCCATAGAATCTTCTTGATATTTTTTTGTGGTTTCATCCAAATGCTGATGGTATGGACCACAGAGAGTTTACAAAGAAAGAGAACTCGCTGTCCAAAAGTTTCGGTCATAAGGGTAGAAATTAATTTTCAAAGCAATAGATGTACCACGGAACACCATTAAGGACGTCCTTAACAAATGGAAACGATGGAACACCATAGGGACATCACCAAGAACAGGATGCCCATATAAAAACTGACAAAAAGACAAGAAAAATGTTATCAGAAAGGATGTCAAAACACATACAGCAACATTGATGGAGCTGTAGGAATATCTGGTAAGTGTCGTTCACTCCCTGTTTGTCACAGCAATATTTCTTGCTCTTCATATGTCTGGGCTATTTAATAGAGTGGCTAGAAAGATTTTTTTTCTTCTTTTTTTTTTAAAGAAATAAATTGAGCAAAAATAAAGAGACAAAAGTTGAACATTTTGGGTTTCGTTTCAAAAGAAATGTTTGGAACAAAATCCAACTGCTGAAGCCCTGGACCACAGGGAGCTTACAAAGAATGAAAACTCACTGCCCAAAGATATCGGTCATATGAGTACAAAATAATTTCCACAGCATTATATAAACCATGTGACACCATCAGGTCCATTGTTAACAAGTGGGAATAATTATAAAACAAATATTTTTTCACCCAAACAACACTATAATCCACTGAGAAGCATGGTGGTGGCAGCATCTGTCACAACCAGTGGCTGGATGGAGACAGACCCGTAGGCAGGATAGCTTCGAATGAAAGGGGGTTTAATAAATGATGAAGACAGGTACAAAAACATGACGAGAACTGAAATAAAACAGATGATGACACTTAACATAGACTAGACATGACACCGGGTATAACGCAACTAATGATTCTGCGCTGCATTCAGCAACGCGGCTCACTTAAATACAATGAAGATAATGACAACATTAGGAACAGGTGATGAAACAGGGAGGAGCAGACGAAGGCAGGGCAGACACGTGACAACAACAATAGCACATGGCCAAAAGTCCGGGCTGAATCATGACAGCATCAAGCTATGGAGCTCCTTCTCTTTAGAAGGGACTGGGACTCTAATCAAGATAAAAGGCACTAAACAAGATAGTAACAGTTCTTAATAAAAGTGCTTAGTTGGTATAAAGCTAATAACAAGTTTATAATATGCTTATGCATGCTTATAATAAAACATATTAAAGAAACAATAAACACATACACATCAGGACATTATTTTTACACAATGTTAATTTGGACAAATATTAGGAAAGGAGTAGAGAAATGGTTAGACATTTAGCGAAGGTCATTATTTTTTGTGATTAAATGGACAAATTAAATATGTATGTATGCATAATATATCTTTCTTAAAGTCTCATATGTTGTTGTTAATATAATTTCCTCGATTAATGCAGAAATAAATTTATATGTACTGAAGTATATGACGCTGAAATTCAGTAAATGAGAGAAAGAAAAAAAAAAACTTGCTGTGGTCTAAAAATAGCTGACATTAAAGAACATATTCCCTTTTTCCATAGTCCCATTACACGAAGTACTTAATAGTTTGTCAGGCTTTGTAATTATGCATGACCAGTCTGACTGAATGATTAAAATACTTAAAGGGACTAAAGGCGGTGAAATTAACTAAACGTCTTTAATTACACTTCATGGTCATTTATCCTGGCAGGAGATGAACCTCATTTCCTGGACATTTTAATCTTCCTCATGGTGTTAGGACGAGCAGGGCAGAGTACCTCCAGCCTGATTCCAGTCTTAAGGACCTCCTTATATTACACTTTTGCTTCTTGTATGCTTTGTGAAACTTTTATGAAATTTTGCATAGACGAGTAAGGAATAGAAAGAAAAATGCAAAAACCCACAGAGTAATAATTATTAATTAATCAAAGTATTTTAATACAAGAATTTAATTGTACACCAGTATGCATCACTGCCCTACTCACAAATAATCATCATATTTGTTTATCATCGTTTTTTTTTAAAGACGGACTTAAAAATAAATTGCATTATTTGTGATTGACATTACTTACTAAGCCTGTCTAACCCTGACTACCTTGACTTAAATTCGCAGATGACTCAAGGTGGGTCTCATCAGCAAGAACGACGTGTCAGCATACAGAGAGGAGGTGAAACAGCTATCTGCCTGGTGTAGAGCCAACAACCTGTCTCTAAACGTTGACAAAACTAAAGAGATGGTTGTTGACTTTAGGAGATCACAGAGCGACCACTCTCCACTCTCCATCTTCCATAGAGATCGTCAAGAGCATTAAATTCATTGGTGTTCATCTGGCGGAGAACCTCACCTGGTCACCCAACACCAGCTCTATCAGTAAGAAAGTCCAGCAGCACCTCTACTTTCTATGAAGTCTGAGGAAACACACCTCTCACCACCCATCTTAACTCAATCTTAATTAAAGAAATACACTCATTTTAAATGTTACACACCTAAAGGGCAAGATGTCCTGTACCTTTAATATTATAAAACCTACTTGGCTTAAATGTAACCATAAATAAAAACCCCTGTTCTTAGATATATCTAATTATTAAAAAAAGTTTATGTGAATGCATAATATTTCCGTACACTGAATTTCTTAAATCGGCTCTATTCTACAGTCGTGTGCAAAAGTTTAGGAACCCCTGACAATTTCCATGATTTTCATGTATAAATATTTGGGTGTTTGGATCAGCAATTTCATTTTGATCTATCAAATAACTGAAGGACACAGTAATGTTTTTTTAAGGAGGAATAGTCCAAAATACATTCATGCAGAATCCAGACCACTCATTACAGGCTACAGGAAGCTTCTAGAGGCTGTTATTTCTGCTAAAGGAGGCTCTACTTAATATTGATGTGATTTTTCTGTTGGGGTGCCCAAATTTATGCACCTGTTTTTCTGTTAATCCAATAAACCTCATTTCACTACTGAAATATTACCCTGTCCTTCAGTTATTTGATAGATCAAAATGAAATTGCTGATCCAAATACCCAAATATTTATAAATGAAAATCATGGAAATTGTCAGGGCAGAGTACCTCCAGCCTGATTCCAGTCTTAAGGACCTCCTTATATTACACTTTTGCTTCTTGTATGCTTTGTGAAACTTTTATGAAATTTTGCATAGACGGATAAGGAATAGAAAGAAAAATGCATAAACCCATAGATTAATAATTATTAATTAATCAAAGTATTTTAATACAAGAATTTAATTGTACACCAGTATGCATCACTGCCATACTCACAAATAATCATCATATTTGTTTATCATCGTTTTTTTTAAAGACGGACTTAAAAATAAATTGCATTATTTGTGATTGACATTACTTACTAAGCCTGTCTAACCCTGACTACCTTGACTTAAATTCGCAGATGACTCGAGGTGGGTCTCATCAGCAAGAACGACGTGTCAGCATACAGAGAGGAGGTGAAACAGCTATCTGCCTGGTGTAGAGCCAACAACCTGTCTCTAAACGTTGGCAAAACTAAAGAGATGGTTGTTGACTTTAGGAGATCACAGAGCGACCACTCTCCACTCTCCATCTTCCATAGAGATCGTCAAGAGCATTAAATTCCTTGGTGTTCATCTGGCGGAGAACCTCACCTGGTCACCCAACACCAGCTCTATCAGTAAGAAAGTCCAGCAGCACCTCTACTTCCTATGAAGTCTGAGGAAACACACCTCTCACCACCCATCTTAACCACAATTTATAGAGGGACCAATTGAGAGCATCCGGAGCAGCTGCATCCCTTTATGTTTTTGGAACTGCACCATCTCGGGTCGCAAGACACTTCAGCAGATAGTGAGGACAGCTGAGAAGATCATCAGCATCTCTCTTCACCTCTCCATTTATAACACATGCTGGATCTGCAAAGCCAACAACATTGTGGATGACTCCACATACCCCTCACACACACTATTCACCCTCCTGCCATCTTAAATAAAAAGTACCGTAGCTTTCGGGCCCTCACGAAAAGTTTCTTTCCTCAAGCCATCAGACTCCTTAGCAAAAAGAACTGAACTATACCAAACACACACACTAACACCCAACTGTGTGAACTACACTGGACATTTCAATACCTCATCAAACTGCTGCTATTACATAAGAATGTATATGTTTATTGAACGCTCTCTGATTACAATTTGTCTATAATATACACAATGCTCAGCGTTATTTTGTGTATCTTTCCTGTAGTGTTTTGTATTGTCTGTTTGCACTGTCTTTTGTCTCACACTGTTTGCACTATGTTGCACACGTTGCACTTTATGTGGTTACAACTTAAGTCCTTAGCTCTGTGTTGTTTTATGTACAGTAGCTTTATGTCTTTTTTTGTAGCACCATAGTTCTCGAGAAACGTCGTCTCGTTTCACTGCGTGCTGCGTCAGCTATGTATGGTTGAAATGACAATAAAAGCTTCTTGACTTAAAGTACAAATATGATTATCTAGCTAGTGTCAACACTCAGTTGAGTTTTGCACATTTGGAAAGGAACACATTCATATTTCCATGACAATCGGAAGCAAACACAAAGAAGCAAAGATCAGACTCTTAAAATGTAAATGTAAAAAAATAAATAAATAAATAAATCCCACAGGGCAATTAATTAAGGGGTCATTTCTAGTCTGATTGATGAAGTAGGATCCTCGCAATATCAGTCACGTACTGATTTAAAAATGTGCCCATTAGATGGTGCTTTTTTCATTGGTTCCTCTTCATTTGCTCTCTCCTCAGAACTGCCACATTTACTCCATGCCACTCATTTAAAATGCACTAATTTAAATCTCACCAGCCTTTTTTTTTTTTCATACTGCATTTCAAGGTCACCTTAATACACACTCCAAATCTCATTGCAACATTATTTTCTCTCATATCCACCAAATCCATGTCAATATCCTTTACTATTTTAAAAATGCTCTGGATTTTCCCCATTTTCCCCAGGCTATGAAGCATTTTAAAATGCATCCTTTTCTTTGTTCTTTTATAGGTAAGTTACTATAATCATGATATAATTATCAAAGGCAGACACCAAACACATTATACTCTATCAGACGTGCATGACCTTAAAGCTAGGCCTGCAATTAAAGCTGCAGGATTAAAGAAATACACTCATTTTAAATGTTACACACCTAAAGGGCAAGATGTCCTGTACCTTTAATATTATAAAACCTACTTGGCTTAAATGTAACCATAAATAAAAACCCCTGTTCGTAGATATATCTAATTATTAAAAAAAATATGTGAATGCATAATATTTCCGTACACTGAATTTCTTAAATCGGCTCTATTCTACAGTCGTGTGCAAAAGTTTAGGAACCCCTGACAATTTCCATGATTTTCATGTATAAATATTTGGGTGTTTAGATCAGAAATTTCATTTTGATCTATCAAATAACTGAAGGACACAGTAATGTTTTTTAAGGAGGAATAGTCCAAAATACATTCATGCCATAATGCCATCAGAATCCAGACCACTCATTACAGGCTACAGGAAGCTTCTAGAGGCTGTTATTTCTGCTAAAGGAGGCTCTACTTAATATTGATGTGATTTTTCTGTTGGGGTGCCCAAATTTATGCACCTGTTTTTCTGTTAATCCAGAAAACTTCATTTCACTACTGAAATATTACCGTGTCCTTCAGTTATTTGATAGATCAAAATGAAATTGCTGATCCAAACACCCAAATATTTATAAATGAAAATCATGGAAATTGTCAGGGGTTCCTAAACTTTTGCATATGACTGTATATAAAACTCTATAAAAGAGGTCATCTCTACAAACCGCACAGTTGCATAAAGGTTGTTTCTGATCCTTATGAGAACAGGTTTTGCATTCAATTTTCACTTGCAAACAATTACAGTTGAAAGCTAAATAATTGCTTTGCAATAATCATCAGTCTTTTTCACCAAAGTTGCGTTAAGTAAAATTACTTACTGTATTAATTAGCATAACATGTCAATGGATGGAATGTAGATTTACCATAAATTAATTCACATTTGTTTAAATTCCATATACAACATCTTATACAACTGCACTAATTTAAGTTTTTATTATTATTATTATTATTATTATTATTATTATTATTATTATTATAACTTGGTATTGGGGGGGCACGGTGGCTTAGTGGTTAGCACGTTCGCCTCACACCTCCAGGGTTGGGGGTTCGATTCCTGCCTCCACCTTGTGTGTGTGGAGTTTGCATGTTCTCCCCGTGCCTCGGGGGTTTCCTCCGGGTACTCCGGTTTCCTCCCCCGGTCCAAAGACATGCATGGTAGGTTGATTGGCATCTCTGGAAAATTGTCCGTGGTGTGTGATTGTGTGAGTGAATGAGAGTGTGTGTGTGCCCTGCGATGGGTTGGCACTCCGTCCAGGGTGTATCCTGCCTTGATGCCCGATGATGCCTGATATAGGCACAGGCTCCCCGTGACCCGAGGTAGTTCGGATAAGCGGTAGAAAATGAGTGATTGAGTGAGAGAGAACTTGGTATTAGCTTCCATTATAAGTGTGTAATGACACACAGTTACATGTTTCAACAAAGCCAGATGAAAGCCACCAGTTTATTAAGACTGAAGAATGTGTAAAGGACATTAGACTTGTACTTGGATCACATTCAACCAGAAGTAAGCTTAAGACTACATAATAACTCTAGATGGTCTTTTTGTTTCATCATGTAAAGCAGTAAAAGACCTTTCTGTGATTATTCACTCCGGTCTCTCATTTCAAGCTCATGTACATACTGTCACTAGGGGAGCCTTTTTTTTTTTTAGAAATATTTCTAAGATAAGAAATGTAATGTCACTACATGATGCTCAAACACCAGTTCATGCTTTTGTTATCTCTAGGTTGCATTATTTTAATGATTTACTGTTTGGATGTATTAGTAAGTTCTTCAGATGGTCCAGAATGCAGCACCAGGTCAAAATAAATGCAATGAAATAGATAGATAGATAGATAGATAGATAGATAGATAGATAGATAGATAGATAGATAGATAGATAGATAGATAGATAGATAAATTAAGTGTTAGTAATTCTGTTAATGCTGATATGTCTTTTGTTTTTATTTTAATTAATATGTTAATTTCTAATGTAAGTAAATAGGCAAAGGTTCCAGGAAAAATGGTTAGAAAAATGATAATGACATGGTGGTTATAAAGTATTTCTTTTTTCTCAGTATTTCTTCTTCTTCTTCTTCTTCTTCTTCTTCTTCTTCTTCTTATTATTATTATTATTACTCACTCGCTCACTCATTTTCTACCGCTTATCCGAACTACCTCGGGTCACGGGGAGCCTGTGCCTATCTCAGGCGTCATTGGGCATCAAGGCAGGATACACCCTGGACGGAGTGCCAACCCATCACAGGGCACACACACTCTCATTCACTCACACAATCACACACTACGGACAATTTTCCAGAGATGCCAATCAACCTACCATGCATGTCTTTGGACCGGGGGAGGAAACCGGAGTACCCGGAGGAAACCCCCGAGGCACGGGGAGAACATGCAAACTCCACACACACAAGGTGGAGGCGGGAATCGAACCCCCAACACTGGCGGTGTGAGGTGAACGTGCTAACCACTAAGCCACCGTGCCCCCCTATTATTATTATTATTATTATTATTATTATTATTATTATTATTATTTTTATTATTATTATTATTTTATTTTTAATATTTATTTTCAATTATTATTATTTATTTCTCTCTCTGTCCTACAGCTGTGATATTTCTTTGCAGGAGATAACTGCAATAAATGATTTGAGTTTATTTAATAGATATGCATTTTGCCTCTACATCCTTTAGCTTCACATCTAAACCTTTCCCGAAGAAGAGAAATTCAGCAGGAAATGAGATGCTGTCTAGGCAAGAAATGAAATTGTGTATCAGTACTTGCTTACCTTTCTTCCAATAAAATTTCACAGTTGATTCAGGAAGACACAGTGGCTTCAGGCAGTGCTGATAATGGCTGAAGTTCAAACTATTTCACCCAGAATGATGTGCTCTTTCTAGATCTGCAGATTTGTATAAAGCTTCCTCATCTGATGCTTAGATTCCAATAAGGTTCCAATCAGCGATGTCTCATATCAACTTCACAGCACTTTATAGAGGAATCTGGGGAGTTAACTCCAGGGATCAGAATCTAATTACACACACACACAAACACACACACACACACAGTCTACAATGGTTGAGTCTGTGCTCATGATAGCCTCAGATTCCTTCTCTTGTCTGACAGGAGAGAAACCTGATATGGTTTTCTGCTGCTGTAGCACATCTACTACAAGGTTCAATGTTTTGCTGATGCTTTTTTGCTCACCTTGATTGTAAAAAGGGTTTGTATGAGTTAACGTATCTATCCCGGCAGCTAAATTCAGTCTATTTTCCTCATTTACCTCTTTTATCCACGCACCAAAGTCACAGATGTTACACATTTTTTTAATTTCCGATATTTGATTATCTGAAGCTGTTGACCTGTAACTGTATGGCTTTCTGCATCGCACTGTGCACAAGACTGGCGAATAGGCCACTGCATTAATGCACAGGTGTAAGGTGTTCCTAATAAAGTGGATGGTGGATAAATTCCATAATGATCCATTGAATCAAATATATATCGGTAAATGACTCTGAATCATCACTCGGAGTTAATTATTTAACAAATTAGATTTTACATAATAATGAATTGTAAAATGTAATAACATGCGAAGATTAGCCAAGGCATTGTTTTAAATGTACAAGACTGCGCCTTGAGGTGGTGCATTGTGTATCATTGCTGCCAGGATCCACAGCAACCCTGACCAGGATAAGCCATTTTCTGCAAATGAATGAATGCTTGTGTTTTCAACATTTTCTCTGAAACAAAAATGGACCGACGGAGAGGGCCAACTAATTGCTCTAATTGCTTAAATTCCTCTAATTGGACATCAGAGCACTTATGCATTTGAGTGAAAGAAAACAAAACAGTATTTGGTGGTGATTGCTGAAAAAGTTATTGAAATTAGGTCTAATGTGTGATGTCACTCAAAAGATCCCAATCATTGTAGTCAATTACATGAGTTAGTGCCCTTTTCTTTGTACTTCTTCTTTTTCTTCTTTTTGATTCTTCTGTCATAAAGAATGTACTGATGTAAGATTTTCTGCCAAATGACTCTCTCTGTTCTGGCTTGACAATGAAGAAGAAAGGACAGATCCCTCTCTTTAGATTTTACCAGAAACTGTCATTCTCTATCGAGACATGATGGGATGAGGGGAAATCTCCCGCCAGGCATGTCTTCTGTGATCAGAAAGCATGGAGATATTCGCCCTTCACTTTGATGGACTCGTGCAGAGCTTCTCTGACATCACTAGGCCTCCGCACAATGAACTATGATATGTCTCCTGGCATGAAGGGGAAGTGAATAACGGTATGCTTTCAAAGTGGCTCTGTGAAACTATGACTTATTGATGAGGCATAATTTTCATATCACCTCTTGGGAATGCTGTTGTACAATCTATATCAGAGTAAAGGTCAGAACATGGGTAAGCAGCCTGGATGCAGGGTAAACCATGAAAAAAACTAGGGCAAAAGCAGGAAATTGTATGAATCCAAGCACAGAGAACAAGCTTTAGACTTCAGAAGTGATTAATTACAAATATAAAAAGTCTTTTTGTTATGAACAACACAGAGGATATAAAAAAAGGCAGTCTAACACAGAACAGGTGAAAACAGTCAGGCAACAGGAACAAAAAAAAAAAAGGGCAGGGGAATAAAAGCCGAAACAAACAAGAGTATAATGTGTTTGTCACCATGGGAACTGGGATGCCAAGACGGACACAACGGCATGCATGTTTCACTTGACAGAGTTTTTAAATTGAGTCATTAAATTTTAGACTGTGAGGATTTGTCCCTCTAACGCAACAGTGAATTACATCCTGGTGTAAGAGCATTAAATGTCAAGCAGGATTCAGAAGCTACTCGCAGATCAAAGTGTCTATTAAAAATAACACATCCATATTGAATAACTTAACAGCAGATGCATTTAATTGTACATGTATAAACCTCGGTACTTCTGACTGCACCAGGATACTTGATATGGAGTATCAGAAGCTTAGGCGATCATCCTGTAAATGATTAGCCAAATGAACACTCTGCTGCGCTTGTCCACTCAAAGACACCGGGTTCTCAGCCAGAGCTGTTTCCTCCCCCGCTGATTAAACCCATCCTTCCTCTTTCCTGCAGTTCCGCTCCTGTAGTCTCACTGCATGGTGCTGTTACAACCAGATAAAACCATGTCAGCTCCTCTAAAGCAAATCACTGTGGTTAATGCAAAGTACAGACCATTGATGCAAGCAGCATCACTGAGAGCCTGGAGACAAAGTTCCACACCGTATACTTGATTACTGATTTGGACAAAAAAGAGCTGAGTCAAAATAATATACTGTATTTAGTAAGATTTGTTGTGTGTTTGAATTGAAACGGAGTATGTGTCTGAAAAGTTTGTCGTATTATTCTGGAGTGTCTTGTTTCTAAACCTAAATTAGCTAGAGTTCATTTTAAAAAATCAACCGAGACTCTTCAATGATCTCATTTGTGGAGAAACCATTTGGTTGAAAATATGGGACCTCTTCATGTCAATTTATGTAATTAGATGTGGCCTTTTAATGAGCCTTAGACTCGTTCCTGGACTCTGAATTTCTAATACTGAGCAGAAGTAGCTCCCAGCTAGCTGGGCTAATCAAGCTGGTTGGCAGTAAAGTAATTGCTCTATGAGATGTTTCCCAGCATTGAGCACTTACAGTACTCATTAAAGTTCAGTATTAGGAAAGAAGTTTTAAGTGGACTAAATTATTAGTTTTAAATTGTGAAATTTAAGGTTATTACTTTATTATGTAAGTTAAAAATTATTTCTCCCTTTGACTGGGACACCTACAGTACCTATACAAATACACAACACCTACAGATACAAAATACCATGATACTGAATGAGTGTGTGTCACTGACGGATTGAAGACAGTCCATTTATTTATTAGAATAGAAGCTGTTATTTTTGTCACATATACATTACAGCACGGTGAAATACTTTCTTCACATATCCCAACTTCGGTGGTTGAGGTCAGAGCACAGGGTCAGCTATGATGCAACACCTCTGGAGCAAATATGGTTAAGAGCCTTGCTCAAGGGCCCAACAATGGCAGGTTGGTGGTGCTGGGGATGAACTCCGACGTTCCAATCAACAACCCAGAGCCTTAGGCCACCACTGCCCATTTAGAGACTATCCATCATCTATAGGTGATATTAGATATTAGGCTATGGAAACTAATTGTACTTTAAAGTTGTATATAATTTTGCATACACATATGTATGTACACACATATAGTGGACTTTACTCTATTTGATGGACTTTACTCTCACATTGCACTCTAGGATTGGACTCTTGGATTTTACCTAATTTATACTGAAACAAGCTGGTAGACAGTATAAAGCTCCTGAGGCAAAAAGGTCCAGCAACCATGTACATGAGAAAAGCATTCTATAAATTATTATCATTATTATTATCAGTAGTGCTAGTAATTAGCATGAATGAGGCAAGGCAGTGATGTATCACATATTCGTCTCCGTTATGTTAGTGCCAATGTGGCACAGGACTGCAGCACGTGGCCACAAGCACCTGAATCATGTTGTTGTTTAATGTGATTTTCACACTGGGCAAGTTTGCTGCTGTCTGAATCCGAGTGTGAGCGGTTCCAGAGTAACTTGATTGTATTGATCTGCTGCATTTTCGTTCATCTTACTTTGTCAGAAATAGACATGGAGAACCATATCAACTCACTTTTTGTGTTATTATTATTTGTATTATTTTTTTTTTGACCTATTATGCACAGTAACGCATCTGTGTTAGAATTCTTCACATATCCCAGCCTCTGGAGGTTGGGTTCAGAGCGCAGACATGTCAGACATGATACAGCACCCTGGAGCAGTGAAGGTTAGGGGCCGTGCTCAAGGACCCAACAGTAGCAGCTTGGCCGTAATGGTCCAAGCTGATTGATCCTCTGATCAACAGCCCAGAGCTTTAACTTGTGCCACCACTGCCCGACTGTTGTGGAAACTAATGATGTCTTCATCGGTTAAAATACACACACGGGTTAACTGTTAAGTGCAGAGCTGTGTATGAGTTGTCTTTACATTCATGGGAACAAGTGCAACTGAACTCACCCCGCCTACAGGTAGTCTCAGGTTTGTGCTTAGCATTTTGTGCTTCATGTTCCACATGAACTCTTTCACTTTCATCAATTTTTCATGTTTCAAAGCTCTGTTTTGGACTAAACCTGCATTGTAAAAGGTCTCTAATTTAGACAGGTATTTAGTCACATTTTGAATAAAACTCCTTATCGGTCTTTAGTCATTCATATGCTCATGTTGCTGTTTAGCCTAATTGATTCCTGTTCATGTTTTCTTGTTTTTATGTTTCATTTATATCTCCGTATATAAACATTTTAATTTATTATCACATTAGATCCTACATCACAGGCAGGTACCAACAAACAATAAGCATTAGGGAATGGATGGGGTTGAACAAACTTCCTGAGGAAGCAGTTGGGATTGGTCAAAGTCTCTGCTGGACTGGAGAGCGCTTGTCAGAATAACTTTGGGAGCTTGTAGGATTTGTCAAACTTTCTGACTAAGTGGGTAGATTTTATTAAAAATTCTTTCAGCATGAGATGGAAAAAAGTCCCAAGCACAACTGAACTGCAATGAATCCATCACTTTGATCAGGTTGATGCATTTACATTTACAGCATTTAGGAGACACTCTTATCCAGAGTGACTTACATTTATTATTTTTTTATTTTTAATTTCAGTTTATACACCTGAGCAACTGAGGGTTAAGGGCCTTGCTCAGGGGCCCTGCAGTGGCAACTTGCTGGACCTGGGATTCGAACCAATGACCTTCAGATCAGTAGTTGAACGCCTTAACCACTGAGCTGCCACATCCCCATTTAATGATGTTCATAAAGAACATTGCGTTTAAGGAAAGAAAATAAACAAAAACAAACAACAACAATAATAATAACAATAACAGAAACAACAATAATAACACTATTATTATTATTATTATCAATAATAATAATAATAATAATAATAATAATAATAATAATAATAATAATAACAATAATAAGTACTGTTATAATAATGTCAATAATAATTATTATTGACTTTATTTATTATTATTATTATTTATTTATTTATTTATTTATTTTATTTTATTTTTTTCTGTGAGAAATAATATCTCTTGTCAGATGCATTTGATTAAAGTATATAATATATAACAATTCTCAGGATAAGTGTTTCTTTATTTTCTAACCAGTTTCTAAACATCAGTTTTATCACAAATGCTGACCATCAAAGAGAAGCCTTTCCACAAAACCCCTGACTCTATACCCAGAGGGTACTGTGAGACATTGGTTCTGTATGACAGCTGAAGATTTTCACTCAGAACAAATGAATTCAGTCCCACAGCACCATCTGAGGTGAAAACAGGGGTGCTAAAGTACTTTATGAAGATAAATCTGTGAACTCAATCTGACTCATCTTTCTAATCTCAGATACACAATAACATTTTTACAGAACACAACTGAACTGACATTTAGGCTACTAAATAACTGCCTAAAATCATATCCTACAGCCGGCCATTTCAGTGATTCACTCAACAGCTGATTCCTTTTCAGTGAATCGCTTCTTAATTACTGAAGTTAATATGTCTGTTCTGCTGCATCTCATCAGCTGATCACCAAAACTCAATCCATGGATGTGTCACAATATTAAATGTAGATATTAATGAATAGAGCAGAAGCCTTTATTATTGCCACATACACTCACCGGCCACTTTATTAGGTACACCTTACTAGTACCGGTGTGGTCTTCTGCTGCTGTAGCCCATCTACCTCAAGGTTCGACGTGTTGTGTGTTCAGAGATGCTCTTCTGCATACCTCGGTTGTAACGAGTGGTTATTTGAGTTACTGTTGCCTTTCTATCAGCTCGAACCAGTCTGGCCATTCTCCTCTGACCTCTGGCATCAACAAGGCATTTGCGCCCACAGAACTGCCGCTCACTGGATAGTTTCTCTTTTTCGGACCATTCTCTGTAAACCCTAGAGATGGTTGTGCGTGAAAATCCCAGTAGATCAGCAGCTTCTGAAATACTCAGACCAGCCCGTCTGGCACCAACAACCATGCCACGTTCAAAGTCACTTAAATCACCTTTCTTCCCCATTCTGACACTCGGTTTGAACTGCAGCAGATCGTCTTGACCATGTCTGCATGCCTAAATGCATTGAGTTGCTGCCATGTGATTGGCTGATTAGAAATTTGCGTTAACGAGCAGTTGGACAGGTGTACCTAATAAAGTGGCCGGTGAGTGCATACATTACAGCACAGTGAAATTCTTCCTTCACATATCTCATCTATAGAGGTTAGCATCAGAGTACAAGGGTCAGCCATGACACAGCACCCCTGGAGCAGTGAGCAGATCGGCAGGGCCACATCACAACAATTTACACTAAATTATTTCCCTATAACAAGCAAACCCTATTGTATTTTATTCTTTACTTACTAGAAAATACTGCAAATATAATTGACTCAGTTTGTTTAAGCTGTGTGCATTTATCTGACCTCAATCTGAGTGTGTGTCTGTGTCTGAGTGTGTGTGTGTGTGTGTGTGTGTGTGTGTGTGTGTTAGCTAAATTTTTGAAAAGAGAAACCTCTTTCTTTTATTGCACATCTCTGAAGTTATAGCGTGAGCACAGGTGATGAATAAACGCGATGAGTATTTTCCGGTTGATATTCTGTGAGGCTCATACCATTTTAGGGCTTACTTTTTTTTTTTTTTTTTTTTTTTTGAAACCTAATAGTTCCGAGTTACAAAGAGGCAGATGATATATAATAATAACGCCGATGGAAATGGGATTTTTTGCTAAAAGGGCAAAAGCATTCATCAGCACTGGGTAGAGTTCTCACAATATTTTTTTTTAAAGCTAGTTTTGTATGAATGAAGGTCATTGTGTAAGCGAGCATGGATAGTGGAGCAGTGTTTACTCCTGCTTGTGAACTGCATTGAGTCTTCATACCTGATATCTGACTTGGCTAGGATTAAATAGTTTGAGAATTACTCCTGTACACAGGTTCATATGAAGACTGTTAATATTTAATCAAGTTTATGGTTAAGGGCCTTGCTCAAGGGCCCAACAGTGGCAGCTTGGCAGAGCTGGGGCTTGAACCCCCATCTTCCAATCAACAACCCAGAGCCTTAACCACTTAAACTACCACTTGAAATTTGACTTTAGGTATTACATGACATATTAGAACAACATAAGATTAAAAAATAATAATTAAACCATAATATTATACTGTATTAGTCATGGCTTCAGTGTTCAGTATGTTTGTTTCACACCTTCCGGGTTGGGGTTAGATTCCCACATAGGCCTTGTGTGAGTGGAGTTTAGATGATAGTGCAAACCCCGTGCATAAGGGGTTTCATTCAGGTACTTCAGTTTCTTTCTTCACTCTAAAGACTTTGCTTGTAGGCTGTTTGGTGTCCCTTAATTGTCTGTAGTGTGTGAATGAGCGTGTGTAGTGTAGTTGTGCCCTGTCATGAATTGACACCCAATCCAGGGTATCCACTGCCCTGTGTCCTGAGTCTCCTGAATAAACGGTACAGAAAATGAATGGATGAGTTATAAAAGTATTTTTAATTTTTTTTTAATAGTGATTGACTGTCATGAATGTACTGAACTGAGGAAAAAATGAGAAAAAATGTAAAAAAAAAAAAAAAAAAGTAAATAAATAATACTATATATAAAATTTTACATATTGTATATATACTGTACAAATATATAAATGTTCAGACATGTATATCATGTATAACTGATATAGTTTATTTTATGGCTTCTACTTACTTCGTTTATGGTCATAGATCGTGCCTGAGTTTTTTCACCACACACTGAATGTTCTTTGTTGCTTCTCGAATGCTATTTAATGCAACCTCCATGCCACTTTGTGCCTTTGCTACAGTTTAATGGTAGCATTAGCACTTACTTTCAGTGCACACCTAATTATTATAGCTGACTGATTATCTAGCATGTGTCATGACCTCTGTTTTAATGATGGCTTCAAACCACATAAAAGCATGGATGCTTATTTATTTATTTAACATTGTTAATTGTCTTACCCATGCTGTTTCATGCTGTTTAATGGTCTGATCTAAATGATAACAGCCTCGTAATGACAACCCTAAATAAATATTTAATCTGTCCACTGCATGCTTCATCACTTTGTGAAGACCTAAACATAAAGTAAGACTTTTTTTTTTCTTTAATATGCCCTTATTAAATCTGGAGAATTCTCTTGATCTAGTGATTTTGTTGTGTATTAATTAGTCCCTTTATCTTATTCATTACTTTAGTTATTAAGCTATTTTATTGCCTTAATGTGCTTTCATCATTAAAATGTATTGTGAAATGTACCATATATAAATAATGTAACATTAAATGTCATTAATTTTGTGTTACAGTAGATATATATATATATATATATATATATATTTGAAGACAAACTACAGTATAATAAGGTGAAAACATGAGCTGAAGTATAGCAGCTTTAGCTATTCTGCTGTTACACACCTTTAAACGGGTCTAAAAAAAGTTAACCTTAGGCTTGTTATGTGAAGGTCAAAGCATAGATCAAAAAGACCAAAGACACCAGATTTGTTCTATAATATAATAAACATATTCATACTAATGTACTAAAAAAAAAAATTAAAGTAGCAAACTCTAACTAACTAAGAGTTTCATATAATCCTCCAACAAATTGCCATCTGTAGCTATATATACAACAAAGATGACAAAACATTAAGATATTTTTAATATAATACAAAAATCCAAGATTAATATTAGACATATATTTGACTACTTTTTTAATCCTGATGTTCTATCGCTGGCTGGAGTATCGTCACCCAGTGGTCATCTTGCCAGGGATTGATATGCATGGTAGTTTCTTGGGAGCTCTCGGTTGCACTATTATAAACTGTTGTAGAATGGACATTATTTAAATTTACACTATTTACTATAGAGTGTCACCCAAATGAGGATGAGGTTCCCTTCTGTGTCTGGTTCCTCTCAGGGTTTCTTCCTCATATCATCTCAGGGAGTTTTTCCTTGCCTCCGTCGCCTCCGGCTTGCTCATTAGGGATAGGGATTGATATGTAGTATTTAAAATTTTAAGTTAATATTTTTAAATTTATTAATTGTATATATTCATTTATTTATTTTTATCCTAAACATTTCTTTTTCTTATTATTATATATTTATTTCTTCTTCTCACTTCTGTTTCCGTACTTCTTTAAAGCTGCTTTGAGACTATGGGAAATTGTTAAAATCGCTATACAAACAAATTGAATAACCGAATATATTTAAATCTGTTTGTATTTATTCCCAATGAGCAAGCCTGAGGTGACTGAGGCAACTGTGGTGAGGAACATCTCCCTTGGATGGAACCTTTTTACTTGCTTTCCCAATCAGTGGCAAATGAAATCCACCGTACATAATACAAGTCCAGCTTTAGCAGAATACAGTCAATTTTCATTCATTCATTCATTCATTCATTCATTCATTCATTCATTTTCTACCACTTATCCGAACTACCTCGGGTCACGGGGAGCCTGTGCCTATCTCAGGCGTCATCGGGCATCAAGGCAGGATACACCCTGGACGGAGTGCCAAACCAGCTCAGGGCACACACACTCTCATTCACTCACGCAATCACACACTACAGACAATTTTCTAGAGATGCCAATCAACGTACCCGGAGGAAACCCCCGAGGCACGGGTAGAACATGCAAACTCCACACACACAAGGTGGAGGCGGGAATCGAACCCCCAACCCTGGAGGTGTGAGGCAAACGTGCTAACCACTAAGCCACCGTGCCCCCCACAGTCAATTTTTAAAATGTCAAAAAAAAAATAAATAAATCACCAACCTGAGGAATTTAATAGAAATTTGTAAGATGTCTTGTCCACCAGAGTGTCGACAGCCATCTTGAAACAGTTTTCTCATACACTCTCAGTGCCTGGTAGCCCTTCAGTACCACTCTTCCTTTACATAAGCAAAGCTGTGAGACGTACCTGCTTGAACAGTCCGACATTCTGCACTATGCTTTGTCGGTTTATCCAGGTACTTCAAGTGGACTTCTTGATATTGGAATATTCAGTGTGATTTGATTTGTGACTGTAATTCAGGACACACCTTAAGATTCATTGAAGCAGCTTGAATATAGAGTAAAGCAAAGAATCAATAAAATACTTTAGCAACTTTAGCATAAAGCTGAAATATACCAAGTGGCAAAAGGGTTTCAAATGTTAACTAGGATTGTTATGTCATTTCTGGTTGAACCAATCCTTGTGGTTTTCTGGGAGACCTGAAACTGGAGAATTGGAGAGCGAAAGAGTGAGAAAAACAGACACATAAAGACAAACTGTGTCCAGGGATGTAAAATTGTGTCCTCTTGCTGTTAATGGCTGTATGTAACACTGCCCAACATGAGAAAACCTGCACAGGTGGAGGGAAGATGGAGCACCCACTGTGCTCTCTCTGTGGGCAGAAGGGCATTCTAACACACATTCTGGCAGGTTCAGACATTCTATGCCAGACGGAGGAATACCGTGGTCTGAGAGACTAATAAGTGGCATCCCTAAACCCTATACTTGTCTAATGTTGGCTAAGATATCAAAGATATATTGATAAATATTATTCTACTGTACATGACTTAATTCGAAAAATCGTCTGTTTCTCTTGACAGAAAGCAAGGGAACATCTTTTATGTTTGAAAGGTTATTAATATTGGGGGCACGGTGGCTGTGAGGTTAGCACGTACGCCTCACACCTCCAGGGTTGGGGGTTCGATTCCCGACTCCACCTTGTGTGTGTGGAGTTTGCATGTTCTCCCCGTGCCTCGGGGGTTTCCTCCGGGTACTCCGGTTTCCTCCCCCGGTCCAAAGACATGCATGGTAGGTTGATTGGCATCTCTGGAAAATTGTCCGTAGTGTGTGATTGCGTGAGTGAATGAGAGTGTGTGTGCCCTGCGATGGGTTGGCACTCCGTCCAGGGTGTATCCTGCCTTGATGCCTGATGATGCCTGAGATAATCACAGGCTCCCTGTGACCCGAGGTAGTTCGGATAAGCGGTAGAAAATGAATGAGTGAGAGGTTACTAATGTGAGATGAGGCAAAGGGGCAAGGCTTTCAGGTAGTCAGTTGAAGACATTCACAGAACTATCATTTATTCCTGAGCTTCTGTGAAAGATATGGAATGGTTGGCAGGTTGTTACACAGTTAGGGCGGGTGGTTGGCGGGTGGGGTTAGATGGCATCAGGCATCATAACTGGTCATACTCGTTGACATTCTGGAGCAGAATTGGTGCAGGAAACATCAAACTAAAATCAAGCCATTAGCCACAATGGCCTCCAGTAGGTAGGAGCACAAGCATCAACTATAAAGAACTACAGGAATATTCAGGAATAAGAAGAGAAGACCTGAATGAAAGAGTTACATTCCCAAATGAAATTTACCACCCTGAGACCTGGTTGCTGTCATCTGGTCAGTTTTTTATTCTCCTAACAACCATTTGGGTATGGCACTAACACACCAAATAAGTTCTTATAGCAGCATTCTTCTTTTTTTTCCTCACTCTCCAACTCAGATAGATGAATAATAAAATGGGTTTAGTGATCAGTGGTACATGAATTAATCAGATGAATTAGGAAGCTTTCACACTAGCAGTTTAGACTGAAAAATTGATAATGTGAAAGCTGTCATGTGGACCAGGAAATGCAACTGTGCCGTGATTAACGTCAGTGTGACGCCAACTCGTACTCGGGTCGGCACTTAATCAGGAAGTAAAGTAACCTATGTTTGTGTTTTAGCTGTTGACAACATCATAAGTTTCCACAACAGATTTGTACCATGTGTGGAAGGGGAACATTGTTAGACAAAAAAGAGGTGACGTGCCTTACTGCACATAATAATAATAATAATAATAATAATAATAATAATAATAATAATAATAATAATAATAATAATAATAATGTGGTTGTGTAAATGAGTTTGTGATGATGTAAGATGAATACAAATGAACCAGAGGCTGCAGAGGAGCTGGAAACAATCACACTCTGATTCAGGACCAAGTGTTGGGTGTGAAAACCACCTTAGATTTTCTCTTGGACTCTAATTGCCTGTTTCTCATCCGTGTTAATATGAATAATCACAGAGAAGTTTACATCACACAATTCATTATGACTGAAGAAATCAAACATCTTGAAAATATGAAAACATTAGTGAGCTATGAGTCAAATGTCATAATGTTGACAAAATGACTCAACTAAGGCATTATGAGTTCCACAAAGAGATGAGAAACATGAGCCAAGCACTTATCTTGATTATCTTGATATCTTGATTATCCTGATTGGATGAGACTTTAGTTTAAAGTGCATCTTACTTGCTATGGTGCCAGTGAGAGCAGCTGACCTGGAGGCTAGAAGGAGATGAACAGTGACATGGCCACCACTGCAGACCATCCAATAGGACACTTGAGGAACATTAGATATCACCTCCTGGCTGAAGATCTGATTAAAGGTTAAGGATTTTAAAATATACTCAAATGACCTACAAATAGGTTACTGCAAACCAGAATGACCTTTGTTTCCATTGCATACCAAACAGCTGAAAAAAAAAAAAAAAAAAACTGTGTAGTCATTTAGTATGTCTATGTATCATCAATCTAAAGTACATAATCAATATTAAACTCATATATGATCTGTATTAGCGCACAAGTCTTGTTGCACATGATTATATGCAGGAAGTAGCTGATAAAAAACACTACTCATTACTAAATCAACATTAAAATTCAAGGTCAGATGGCCTCATGTGTAACCACTGAATAATTGATGAAATGCTGGCTTGAATCCAAACTCATTTTCCCATCAGTGCTGAGTGTGACATTAAAGTAAATAACTCATTTACAAAACATGAATACTTCACACCCACAATATTTGATAGGATCAATGATGATTCCTGTTGCTTGAGTACACGATGCTTTCTATTATTCATTTCCAGAATATTCCGTACAACAAGGACATTTACAAAAAAAAAAAAAAAAGAAAAGTTGTTTGTTGGAGTCAGATGCATTTTGAGCAAACTTAAGTGTGAACAGACTAATCACGTTATTTTATAATACAAAATGGCATAGAGTAACAAATAAGTATGAGATTTTTGACACAGCATAAGAATGAACAATGCAGCTAGCATAATACTAGGATAAACAAAATTTTTACCATGAAAGTAAAGCTAAGAATCTACAATGTAAATTTCTAGCATAAAAGAGGAATATGCAAAGACACAAAGGGGTGTTAAGTATTAAGTAGAATTAATATAATGTGCCACTGCGGTTGTAATAATTCTTTATTTTCATTTCTAAAATGTAGAAGATAGAAAGTGCAAAAGTGAAAAAGACAAAGTGAGATAACCAGAAACATGATGAAAATTCAAGTTACTAGTGTACAATGATTATTATTATTATTATTATTATTATTATTATTATTATTATTATTATTATTATTATTATTATACCACAAAGTACAACAAATACATTTTATACAAGTCAGCCATATTTCTTGGGTGGTGGGAAAAAATATGTGTGTTTGAGTCAACAGTACTATGAGCAAACATAGAAAAAATAAGTTAGTTATATAAAGTATTGGTGGACTAAGCCACTTCAACTACTGGCATGTCATAGGAGGAAGGCAGGAGGTAGGAGAAAGTCAGAAAACCCAGAGGAAACTCTCCCAGACACTGAGAGAATATACAATATATCTAAACGCTGATAGTAATGACCAGCATGAAGAGAAACACTAACATGTTTCTCAGTGAACATTAAATAACTACACACAACATGATTTCAGCTAATCGTATGATAGCTAAGCATTAGCTAGGAGGCTAGGAGGCATTGGATATTAGCTAGCTAGAACGTCAGTTTTACAGCTGACAATGCAGTAGCGTAACAATCATTTAAATGCAGGTATATGATGCTTTTTATCACAATACATAAAAAACAATGCCGGAACTCCGCTCACAATCAGCACAACAACAGTACCAGATGGCAGCAGTGCCATAAATGCCATGCTGTGGAGACATGCTGTGCAGGCACTGCTACATTGTGGTGCTGGGAGTGAGGACAGTCAGGCACGAACACTAAAGAACCCACAGGGATTCGCTTTGCTCTGGTTCCCCAGTGTTCTCTTCATGCTTAACCAGTCACTACTCAACTCATGCACTGAATACTAGACCAGGCTTACAAATCCACGCGAAGAACTGAAAACTAGCAGACTTTCTTTGGCTAGTTAGTTTTTGAAATTAGAGTCAAACCTGACAGATACAAGCTGTCAGGATTCCAGCGATATTAACATTGCTAGCGATCAAAAGTTAACATAACGTTCAAAGGTAACAAGATCAAAACGTGAGCATAGAGCTAAGAAACAGTGAAGCAGTTAGCATAATACTAGCTTAGTGATCAAGTTTAAAGGGAAGGCTAAGAATAAAGAAAGTACAAAACTAGCTTTGGGCAAGGAATCAACATAGAAGCTAACATAATGCTAGAAAATACAAAATTTATAACTAGTATATTATAAAACTTATAACAAAATTTACTAGTATAAACAAAAAAGATAGAATGAAGGTGGAATATAAAATATTTATCTCTGCTTTTTGAATTTGCCCTTGTTGGTTTTATTGTACATTGCCTTATCTAGTCTATTTTATTCATTCATTTATTAAATCATTTTTATTTTATTCATATTTCCCTCTGTTTGTATATTGTAATAATTTCTCCCTGCATCTGCATCCATTTCAGCCAACTTTTTTTTCTGACAGATTTAACCGTATCTCTTCCAAGCTCATTATTTGTCAGCCTATAAAACAGCACTTGAACCAGCACATCTGATTACTTTTCAATATTTTCATACATTGTGCGCCGTCAGTTACTTGTGCACACAACATAATAAATTCATGAGACACAAAATCAGTCTTAAAATTGTAACCTTTGTCCCAGATATAGGACACACTGTGATTTATCAAGCATTATTTTGGGTAGAAAAATTGTATGTAGATATATTATTGGTTGATTTTATAAGAATATTGCGCAGCAACGTCACTGCTCATTTTAAATCAGTGTGTGTTTCTGTTTGGCAAATCTTGTATTTCTAAATTTAATTTCACAAGCTCAAAATAATTTCTGAACACCAAACAAATTAATTCATTTCTACCGCTTATCCGAACTATTCTTGAGCCTGTGCCTATCTCAGGCGTCATCGGGCATCAAGGCAGGATACACACACTCTCATTCACTCACGCAATCACACACTACGGACAATTTTCCAGAGATGCCAATCAACCTACCATGCATGTCTTTGGACCGGGGGAGGAAACCGGAGTACCCGGAGGAAACCCCTGAGGCACAGGGAGAACATGCAAACTCCACACACACAAGGTGGAGGCGGGAATCGAACCCCCAACCCTGGAGGTGTGAGGCGAACATGCTAACCACTAAGCCACCGTACCCCCCCCAAAATAAATTAATAAACAAATATATAAATGAAGCTGATTGGTCAGAAGGTGATAATGGTCTGTAACAGCAGCTCTGACAATAATTCAAGCCAAATCACAATTTTATATTATATTATAATGTTGTTTCTATGGTAACAGGTAATTTAAGGGGATTGGATGTGCCACATCATCTAAGACTAAGATTAAAACATATAATTGATGATATAGTGAAGCTTTATGTTATAAGGACTTTAATGATAGTTAAGTTATCTGATAAAGTAAATTTTAAACATTGAGGATTCTGTGTCTCTGTTTCTTAGTAACAGGCAGAATTTTCTGTCTTATTAACTTCAAGAAAAAATGAAGGAACAAGTCTTTATGGCTCTTACATTACAAGCAATAACAGTGCAATAACACTAACGGGTGTAGACTACAAAGTCTACAACCTTAAACAAACATGTTTCTTGTGTTATATGCTAGTGTGAATTTGTAACAAGTGATAAAACGATTGCTTTTTATTGTTCACAAAAATATTAAACAAGTGAGTTGAAAGAAATAGAGAAATAATTCACAATATTAAATGAATTGGCAGCACTTTTATTGTGCTTAGATGAAGTTAAAGCTTGGCTAGCCCAAAACTTTCTGTTTTTAAATGAAGATAAAACTGAGGTGATAGTGTTCGGCCCCACAGAAAGTGTAAAGGTCACCAACCCTGACTTAGGATGTCTTACCGTCTTTAGGTCTCCACAGGTACAGAATCTGGGTGTTCTCTTAGACGAGTCCTTAAAATTTGATAAACAAGTTTCCGCTGTCATTGGATCGAGTTTTTATCAGTTACGCATTTTATCAAAAATTAGGCACTTTTTAACTGATAAAACCTTAGAGATGGCAGTACATGCTCTAATCACATCTTGTTTAGACTATTGTAACTCTCTATACTGTGGTGTTGCCAAAAATCAAATTAACCGTTTACAATTGATTCAAAATGCTGCTGCCAGATTTCTTTTAAAAAAGCGCAAAAGCGATCACATTACCCCTCTTCTGAGGACTCTTCACTGGTTGCCTATTGATTACAGAATTCGTTTTAAAATACTTTTATTTGTCTTTATGTCCCTGCATAATCAAGCTCCTATTTATTTATCTGAGTTATTACATCCGTACTCTCCTTCCAGAAGGCTAAGATCAGGCAACCAGAACCTCCTCTCTGTTCCCTTTTCAAGACTCAAGCGTAGAGGGGATCGAGCTTTCTCAGTAATTGGGCCATAGCTTTGGAATGATTTGCCAATAGAAATAAGATTAGCACCCTCTCTGACCATCTTTAAGTCTCTTTTAAAAACGTATCTCTTTTCCTCTGCATTTCTATAGTTTTCCTTTTCATTTTCTTCTTACTGTTTCTAATTGTTCTATTATTGCTTGTTTTAGTGTGTATTATTGTATTGTTTAATTCTATTTTGCTTTTTATTATTATCTTCTGTCTTAATATCATTTTTTATTTTTCTGTGTAATTTTTTTACTAACAGTTTTTTATTGTACAGCACTTTGGTCAGTCCGTTTTTGGTCTGTTTTAAATGTGCTTTATAAATAAAGTGATGAAGTGATGATGATGATGAATTCCCTGAAAAGCTTTGCTTATTATAAAAAAAGGCAAACTTTATTTCCTTTTAATTAAGACTCTTTAAAAACATCCAATGAATTAAAGAGTACTTCAATTAATGTATAAAAGTAAAATATTGTACAAATAAAGTTAGACTCATTTCATCTCATTTCATTAAGTATCATCATCATCATCATCATCATCATCATCATCATGCGTATGTCTTTGTTCTATACTTCCTTTTCTATTATGATGTGAAGCTATGGGAAAGAGTAGTGGAAGCTAGGCTAAGAAAGAAAGTAGATATTTGTGAGCAACAGTATGGCTTCATGCCCACTAAGAGCACTACTGATGTAACCCCAATTTTATCATCTCTACACTGGCTACATGTTAAGTTTAGTATTGATTACAAGCTGCTGCTACAGTACTTAAATACAAGGCTCTTAATGGTTTAGCTCCCATGTATCTAACTAGTCTTCTAACACGTTACAATCCTTCATGCTCTCTGAGATCACAAAACTCAGGACTTCTGGTACAGTAGTTCCCAGAATATCAGCAGCTACTGATTTCAGTAGCTAACAATTGCTTTTTATTGTTCACAAAAAATATTTAACAAGTGAGTTGAAAGAAATAGAGAAATAATTCACAATATTAAGTGAATTCCCTGAAAAGCTTTGCTTATTATAAAAAAAAGGCAAACTTTATTTCCTTTTAATTAAGACTCTTTAAAAACATCAAAGGAATTAAAGAGTACTTCAATTAATGTATAAAAGTAAAATATTGTACAAATAAAGTTAGACTCATTTCATCTCTCATTTCATCGAGTAATTGGCGAAATGAGATATTTAATGAAAGTTAACATTTAAAGCCCTTTGGAAAGAAATGCTAGAACTAAGACACTTTTTTCTTTTAATGCCACTTTCTATACCTTTCTTCATAAAATGAAGATTGATAAATGATAAATCATCTATTCTATTGCTTGTATAAGATATTGTGTGTATACCAGTACCTGAGGTGTAATTTGGGGTTTATTGTCTTCATATGTGTGCCATTATTATCACCATCATCATCATCATCATCATCATCATCATCATCATGCGTATGTCTTTGTTCTATACTTCCTGGTTTTATGAATTTTTAAATTACTTTCCAAATATTGCACTTTAATCTCCTGATTGCATGAAACAAGTTGTACCATTGAATGAATTTTTATTTGAATTATTATTAATAGGATAAAGCTTTGTTTTATCAACATTTTTCTGCTATATTACTTTTATGAAACTGATATCAGAAAAGCTTTTAATCCTTGAATGAAACGTGATTACAGAACACGAATGGGAGACACAATCACCATGTATTTTGCAGACTGATGGGTAATTGCTCATTTGTTCAGAATTAAGTAAGCGTGCTTGACCGATTCAAATCTCCATAATGTGTTTCTAGCTGCTAGTTAATTTTGTTGAGGGGGAAGAAAAGTCTAATTTCCTTTCAAACTGATATATGTATTACTGATACAATCTGAGGATTAATGTTTTTTTATTATATGGAAGCTATGTGGGCTAAATTAAAACAAGAGATGATACTTGTATTTCTTGAAAATAGTCACGCTTGCAGTGTGCATACATATTTATACTTTTTCAACAATGCTCAGCATAGGAAAGGATCAAAAGTTTAATTTTAAATAAGAGCCTGTCACATCAAGTAATAAACAACGCATTGTTTTTGGAAATATTCAATTTCAGAGGATTCAAAGAATGATGTGGGTTTTTTTTTTTTATGAAAATTTACAAACAAAGTATTTACCTAAAAATTAAGTCTCAATTGACATCAACCTTCCAATTGACATCTTCTGATGTGGCACTAAATAAATAAATAAATAAATAAATAAATAAGCACGTTCGCCTCACACCTCCAGGGTTGGGGGTTCGATTCCCGCCTCCACCTTGTGTGTGTGGAGTTTGCATGTTCTCCCCGTGCCTCGGGGGTTTCCTCCGGGTACACCGGTTTCCTCCCACGGTCCAAAGACATGCATGGTAGGTTTATTGGCATCTCTGGGAAATTGTCCATAGTGTGTGATTGCGTGAGTGAATGAGAGTGTGTGTGCCCTGTGATGGGTTGGCACTCCGTCCAGTGTGTATCCTGCCTTGATGCCCGATGACGCCTGAGATAGGCACAGGCTCCCCGTGACCCGAGGTAGTTCGGATAAGCGGTAGAAAATGAATGAATGACTGAATGAATAAATAAATAGACTGTGGTTAAGCTAATATGGTCAAATCCATATGAGTTTTATTCGGATAACAATCCATGGTAAAGACATCAAATACATAGACAATAGCATGGCGACAGATCAAACCTTTTTTTCACCCTGGGTGAAAGGATACCATGAAATTAAAAGAACAAGTCCCATCTGACTTAGCAGGGATTCAGTCCTTTGGTGTTTTTTAAGTATTTGGTATTTTTATGGTAGGTAATCACTTGAAAGGGGTCATGTAGCCACAGGGGTTGCAAGCCAGTGACTTCTGGGCCAGTCTCAAGCCAGGATTAATAGATGGTTGCATCAGGAAAGGCATCCAGTGTAAAATGTGCCTTAAAATTAAACATACAAATTGTCATATCAATTCCATACCGGATCTGTCGAGGCCTGAATTAACAAAGACCGCCACCGGAACTGTTGACCTAGAGGGTGAAGACAGAATTTGAACTATTGTTGGTCAAGGAAGGAGAAGAGGGAGAAGGGTTTGTAGACAGAGAGAAAAGAGGATAGGCAGGTGTATAGGTCTGAGAATAGGGACTAGGGTACAATGACAGGTTAAGGTAGAGAGCTGGCAGACATGATGGTGAGAAGGAAGGTAGATATACTGTGTGTGCAGGAGACCAGGTGGAGGTATTATTGGAGAGAGGTGCAAACTTTTCTATTATGATGTGAAGCTATGGGAAAGAGTAATAGAAGCTAGGCTAAGAAAGGAAGTAGATGTTGGTGAGCAACAGTATGGCTTCCCTGCCCACTAAGAGCACTACTGATGTAACCCCAATTTTATCATCTCTACACTGGCTACATGTTAAGTTTAGTATTGATTACAAACTTCTGCTACTTACATACAAGGCTCTTAATGGTTTAGCTCCCATGTATCTAACTAGTCTTCTAACACGTTACAATCCTTCATGCTCTCTGAGATCACAAAACTCAGGACTTCTGGTAGTTCCCAGAATATCAGCAGCTACTAAAGGCACTAGGGCATTTTTATATTTAGCTTCCAAACTTTGGAATAGTCTTTCCCAGTTTAAATGTAGATTAAACAAACTTTCCCAGTTTAAATGTAGATTAAAAACATATCTTTTTAGCTAATTCCTCTCCATTGCTTCTCTCTTTCTATTCATCACGAAGCATCCAGAAATTGTACCAGCTTCGATTGTCTTCAGTGCCATGAAGATTTTGGACCTTTACTGAAATGATACCAACCGTGTGAGGATCCCGAGGCATCTAGAGGTTTACCAGCTCCAGTTGGTCTGTGCTTCATAAAGTATTCAAACATGCTAAGAGAAGATGCCAATTACATGTTGTCTTTGTGGACAGACTGTCAGACTGTATATTTTCACACCTCAAGCATCACCCAAATGAGGATGGGTTCCTCTTTGAGTCTGGCTCCTCTCAAGGATCTTCCTTTACCACAGTCGCCTGAGTCACCTCAAGCTTGCTCATTTTGTATAAATACAAATACATTTAAATATATTTAAATATATCTAATTTTAATCTTGAATTTTTGTATTATATTAATCTTTATAATAACCTTTTGTTTTATGTTCATGTTCTGTAAAGCTGCATCGAGACAATGTCAACTGTTAAAAGCGCTATACAAATAAATTTGAATTGAATTTTGAATTGACGCAATTTTTGCTCTGAGAATGTTAAGGGAGAAGTACAGAGATGGTCAGAAGGAGCTGCACTGCGTCTTTAGAGCCAGACAGGAATCTCTGTGGACAATGATGTTTGCAGATGACATTGTGATTTGTAGTGAGACAAAAGAGCAGGTGCAGGAAGACCTGTAAAGGTGGAGGTCTGCTTTGGAAAGAAGAGGAATGAAAGTCAGGAAGACAGAATACATGTGTATGAATGAGATGGAGGAAAGTAGAACAGTGAGGTTACAGTGGACGGAGGTCAAGAAGGTGCAGGAGTTTAAGAATTTGGGATCAACCGTCCAGTGTGATGGGGAGTGCGGAAAAGAGGTGAAGTGGCGAGTGCCGGCAGGTTGGAGTGGGTGGAGAAAAGTGACAGGAGTGTTGTGTGATAAAAGTGTTTCTGCAAGAACCAAAGGAAAGGTGTACAAGACCTTAATAATATAAACCTTCATTTAAAAACTGCATGTTGTGTTTACTTGTGTTATCTTTGACTAATATTTAAATTAGTTTGATGATCTGAAACAGTAGTGACAACGTGCCAAAAAATAAAAAATCACGAAAGAAGTCAACACTTTTTCACACCACTGTATGTATGCTTCCATGGCTTGGGTTTCAGGAACTGAGTGGGATATACTCTGCTTCACAGGGAGGAAGTATTGGGCACTAGCTCAATAGCACAGTCCTATGGTTGTTGGCTTTCAAGTCCACATATTCCTTGGGAATGGGTGTCATGGTCATGGTGTTCTAATGTTGGTGGTCAAACATGGAAAGTGTATATCCAGTTTCTCCTTCTTTAGGAGCACCACCACAATCTCATTGTGTGCAGACCAAGTTTACCCCTTTTCCACCAAAAAGAACCGGGTGCTGGTTCAGAGCTAGCGCTGGTGCTGGTTCAAAGTTGGTTCCACTGGCGAACCTTCTAAGAAGCGGTTTGCCTTTCCATCGGCTAGAGAACCGTCACAGAGCCGAGTCTGACGTCACTGTATACGTGTCACGTTACACAGCAAAGTTAGCGCAGCAGCGGCAAACACAAACACAACATCAATGGCGGATGTTGCTTTACTGTTAATGCTCATGGCTTTGTGAACCTACATTTTTATCTAAATGTGGTGAATCCAACGTGTACGTGCAGCTCCATGTAATCTGTATAAACTGAGGTTGTAATCGAGAAAGTACATAACGTTATTTTATCATTAACACAGAAAAAATTTAGCCTTAGCATGTAGCTAACTACTATCATGTGTGCTGATAATTAATCATATTGCGGTAAAGTAAAAGTGTATTACACATTAGTACATTGTCAAATGCGCTAACAGTAGCCCCGCCCACAGCCCCTGACACAAGCTGTTCTTAAGTCTAGACCAGCAACGTTTTGGTGCTACTTAAGAACCACTTTTCCTGGTTCAGAGCCGGTGCTTTGGCTGTCGAAAAAGAAAGAACTGGTTTAAATTAGGCTCCGAACCAGCACTCAAACTGCCTCGGTGGAAAAGGGGCATTTAAGACTTCAGAAATCTGAACTCATAGATATTTGAAGTATGGCACTTTGCCAAAGGGGCCTACTGATACAGATATTTCTACATCTCTACTTGTGCTTCCTCGTGAAGTCGACCAAAAGCTCCATTTGTGCCAACATTTAGAGAAGGTTATTAAATTGACATCATTGTGATAGGTTTCAGCCTCTTCCAGATCTGACCTGTTCATTATTTGTAAGTGATGGTGTCATCAAGAAGCCTGACAATGAAATTGGAGTCATCCTTATAGAACTCCAGAGTTGTGAGGTGGCTTTAACACTGGAAGTTTAGTCTGTGTACTTTTATGCTGTAGTAAGATAAATGCAAATACACTAGAGTCTGATTAAAATCATGTAAATCTGCATCCAGGTCAGTGATATGGAATAAAAAAAACACACACTCGGATTCAAACCACAGCAAACATTCCCAGTGTGTAAACCACCTGAGAGACCCTGAAAAGTGATGACTGACTCCCAACACCTGCAAGGCTGCCTGTCAGAAAATTCAAGATCCATCTGGACAGGAAAATATACGGCACGGATATGAGTTCTGTGAGTATGTTGATCAACCTATATGAGTCTAAAAAAAACAAACAAACAAAAAAAAACATTACGATTATATTAAATAAATGTGTGATAATATATATATTTATTGTATATATATCAACAGCAGTGTTAATATATCAACACAGTGATATATTAATAGATTAATGTTACGTTATATTCTGTTATTATTATTATTATTATTATTATTATTATTATTTATGATTATTTAGGGGGGCACGGTGGCTTAGTGGTTAGCATGTTCGTCTCACACCTCCAGGGTTGGGGGTTCGATTCCCGCCTCCGCCTTGTGTGTGTGGAGTTTGCATGTTCTCCCCGTGCCTCGGGGGTTTCCTCCGGGTACTCCGGTTTCCTCCCCCGGTCCAAAGACATGCATGGTAGGTTGATTGGCATCTCTGGAAAATTGTCCGTAGTGTGTGATTGCATGAGTGAATGAGAGTGTGTGTGTGCCCTGCGATGGGTTGGCACTCCGTCCAGGGTGTATCCTGCCTTGATGCCCGATGACGCCTGAGATAGGCACAAGATAGTTCAGATAAGCGGTAGAAGATGAATGAATGAATGAATGATTATTTAGTTCCTTAACCAGGTTTAGTGTAATGGGTCATTATCAACGTAAAAGCAAGAAAATCCCATTATTTCAGTGCAATAACTACCGCACAAATATTAAAACGAATTTAGCCAAATGAACAGATGTTTGTGAATATTGAACACTTCTGCTGCTTTAATGAGGATTCTGATTTTCAGAAGCCCTGCTGTTCTCATATGACCAGCACCATAAGACATACATCTTCGTAAATGTATCAGTTGGAGAGATAATTATTGTCGATTTGTCCTAAAATTTCCAGTGAAACTTTTTTTTTTTCACTTTGTACTACAGTATATGTGTGTTAAATACAGTATCTCCCAAATTACCAAACAATCAGGCAAAAATTTCATGTATGTGATTTAAGATGTTACAGTATTTAATATCATATAGGCTAAATAACAGCGATTATACTGTACAGCTTCACACTGGGCTCATTAATACACGATTATCCAAGTGGAAAATACATGACAGGCTTCTGCTGTTTTCAGCATTGCATCTTCTGTGTATACGCAGCAACAGATTTTGATGGCATATGACAAAACAGGCCATGGGATATAGCAAATATCCTGAAATACTTGCTGTCATTAAGAAACAGAATCTTGTCATTACCATGCCCTTTTGTTACTAGTCATTATTCAATGCCTTCAAGAACAATCATTAATCCTCGGGACTCTTGATTGCTCGATCGTGATTGGTCAGAAGTTGTTGATTACTTTTACAAAGTAGTTTTATATTACGGTTCTTATTCTAATATATTATCATTATTTTAAAAAAAAGTGTAATAGAACGTGCAATGATATTTTTTTTGTTTGCCTAGAGGATACTTTTATAGATAGAGTTTCCATTGTCAGTGCTTTGTAATGGTCAGGGGTCCAGGTATCATTAGAGCTTTATAATTGTCTGACACAAGAAACAGTTCAGGATTGAGGGTTTTGTGAAAAACTAATTTATTTGAGAAAGAAAAGTGGCAAGAAATCGAATGACAATTTATAGCTGCTTTAATGTAAGTGATAACAGTAATTTGTTTCATTTGTTTACATTTGCGGACCTTATAATGCGCAATAAACATTTATGTAAATAATTTAGGAATTATTTTTAAAATTAGTTAATTCAATGAATTTAGCTATTTATTATTAAATAGTAATTTTCTTAATATCCAACATTGGTTAATTAATCATTATTAGCTCATATTTATGATACTTGATGCTAGGTTTTAAGGTTTGATAACAGTTCCATTCATTAGTCAGTATCCAGTAAAAATGTAAGTGATGGATAATACAGATCAGTGTACAGGAGATAGAGTGGGTTGTGATGTTGATGTCTGCTGGTGCGGGATCTGATGCCGTGATACCATCTCCACGGTAGAATTGAGTGCAGTCCATGTCTCGGGTGGTTGGAGTCTCTTATGATTCTCTGTGTTTTCCTCACACACCACCTGTAGATGACCTAGATGGAAGGAAGCTCACCACAGACATGATGATGGCATATCTGAACCACGCTCTGCTGAGCTCTGTGCTCGAGGGTGGTTCTGTTTCCATACCAATCTGTTTTTGCAGCCAGTCAGGGATGGTCTCTGTGGTACAGGTGTAAAATGGTTTGAGGATGATGGGACTCATAGCAAACTTACCCAAACTTTGCATTTGGTGTTAATACAGTATACATTTATTGATTATTCATTTATTTATTCAGTATTAATGAATATACAGTACTGTGCAAAAAGTTTTAGGCAGGTGTGAAAAAATGCTGTAAACAAAGAATTCTTTCAAAAATGGAAGTGTTAAACATTTATTTTCATAAATGAACTAAATGCAGTGAATAAACAAAAGAGAAATCTGAATCGAATCAATATTTGCTGTGACCTCCCTTTGCCTTCAAAACAGCAGCAATTCTTCTAGGTACACTCGCACACGGTTTTTGAAGGAACTCGGCTGGTAGGTTGTTCCAAACATCTTGGAGAACTAACCACAGATCTTCTGTGGATGTCGGCTTTCTCACATCCTTCTGTCTCTTCATGTAATCCCAGACACACTCGATGATGTTGAGATCAGGGCTCTGTGGGGGTCGTGCCATCACTTCATGCTGGTTTGAAGGTAAAAGGTAGTAACACCAAATATTGATTTGATTTAGATTTTTCTTTTGTTTGCTAACTTTGCATTTTGTAAATTGACAGAAATAAACACTCATTATTTATATTTCTGAAAGCATTCTTTGTTTACAGCATTTTTCTTCACACCCGCCTAAAACTTTTGCACAGTACTGTACATTTAATTCATGTGGGATAACAGTGAGTACAGTGATAAAACACTTTGGGTTGTGCTATATGAAAACCATCGGATGAAAACCATTTAGGATGCTTCACACCAATGCAATTCAATTCAATTTTATTTATGTAGCGCGTTTACCAATGGACATTTTCACAAAGTAGCTTTACATAAATATAAACATTTAAAAAGATGTATATTTATCCCTAATGAGCATGCCAGAGGCAATGGTAACAAGCTTGATATAAGGAAGAAATCTTGAGTGGAACCAGATTCAGATGGGAACCAATCATCATCTGTGTGAAACTGAACAGTGCAATTATACGTAATAGAGTCTAGTGTGAATTTGTAACCATGAGAATTTTTTTTAGCAACTTATGAGTACAAGCATCAGCATAATTTTGGAATGCATTATAGTTTCAATTTAAATTTATTCATGCACAAGCCTTTCAGTATTCAATGACTTAGACCTGTGGATTCTGAGGGTGCACCACTCCATCGTTGCTGTTTTTTTTCCCTTGATGATAAAACCAAACCCTTTGAGAGTTTTGTTCCTTACAGTACATACCATCAGAGAAAACTCCCGATCTCAGAAGATAAGCAAATCCGGGCCTGGTTGGTGCTTGGGTAAGAGACCTACTGTACTAGGAATGCCAGGAGCTGTAAGATCTCACAGGAAATGGTATCTCAGTTTAGGTGTTAAGGTGTTGGATTTCTAATCGGAAGGATGTGAGTTCAAATCCTAGGACGTGACCCTTAACTCTTAATTGCTTGTTGTATATCTGAGATAAATGTATGTCACTCTGGAGAAGGCAGGACTGCCAAATACTGCGAATGTAAAATGCAGTCAGAGGGCTTCTGGTTTGATCCTGAACTCATGATAGTGTTTATGCACAGTTTCTGTCTATGATTGCATAAATTGTCCTCTGGGTTCCCTGGTTTCCTCTTACTGTCCAAAACATGTTTAGTAAGCTGATTAGTTCTGCTAAACTGCCCCAGGTCTGGATGAGTGTACAGTATGTGTGGGTGGGTGTGTGTGTGTGTAAGGCACATTGTTGTGATGTGTTGGCATCTCGCCCAGTATGTATTCCAGCTTGGTGCCTTGTGAATCCTCCAGAATCATCTCACCTCAACTCTAACCACACTAAAGCTCTTAGTGACGATAAATGAATGAATTTAATATTGCACAAGGATATACTATCACAACAGAAAGACAAATAATATTACTATTTTGTTATGAAATGACATTTGTACTGTATCCTTCCCCCTGGCTATGACTTTTTGTGCTTAAATTACACCTGTCACTATAAGATTGTATAGCATCTCTCTCTCTCTCTCTCTCTCTCTCTCTCTCTCTCTCTCTCTCTCTTCTTATAAATGACCCATAAAATAATGTTAGTCAAATTTTGAATCTCCCGACTAAATGTCTTTATTATTCCCTGTGATGGTGTATATAATTAATAGCGTATGCATTGTGACCTTCTGAGCCTTCAGATGTGTAATAAAAAACGAGGCCTGTAGGGACAGTCTGATGTAAAAGGTTCACAGGGGATTAAACGAGCTGTGATGTTCTGTATGATGGCTAATGAGGTTGACCCAGAAGTCCTTGGGAGGCAAAGAGGAGGCTGAGGGAGATAATAAATGTAATGGCATGTTCCATATCTGTCCAATAGTCACCTTTAAGTTTAAATCTGTATTACAGTAAGTCCGATTTTATACAGGGCTTCTTTTCAATCTTGATGTTGAATTGTCGTCATGGCAACCCCTTTGGTCATTCATGCAACATTCATAAGCTTTGTATCATTCCAATGCAGGAGGATTTTTCTGGAGGTGAAACATTGACTTTGACTTTTCAATTCAGATTCAAGAGAGTAGTCTTTTGAGTAGAATATGTGAGACTCTATCTGTATTTTTTTTCCTGTTTTAACTCTAACATTTCATGAAGCTTTATGACGCTGCTATGAAGTTGTCCATTGCCCTATGGTGGATTGTGGACCTTCTGGGAATTTGCATGTATTTATTTGGATCCACTTCTTATAGGAATCTCAACAAAAGTTAAATAGTCAGTTATCATTTAGCATAATAATGAATATTATGAACACATTATTGGTGTTGCTTCACTTATTTCAATGCATATTAAAGTGAGTAGAGCGATTGAGACTATTCTAGTTGTATTTACAGTAGCTTTTTCCTGTTTTAAAGTCTGTTATAACAGTTTTATAAAGCTTTACAACTCTGTTATCAAGTATCCACAGTTGTACTGTATCATACCTTCTGGGAATTTTATACTGGGGAACCATTTATTATAGGAATCTCAAGAAAACAGGAATATTCAGTTTCCATAATAATGAATATATTATGAAGACACTATTGTTGTAACTTCACTTATTTAAGAACCAGTATGTCAGACTAATGACTCATTTTCACGAGTTTAATATAAAATACAAGATTACTGTATATCTTGTACTACAGTTGCATCTCCCATCAGTCTGCATTGATTTGTACATTTGTATGTTTTTTTTTTCCTAGATACTTTATTCCCATTCTCAGCTGTATATGTCACAACCAGGGAAGGAAGGAGACGGACCCGTACACAGGATAGTTTCAAAGGAATGGGGTTTATTAAATGATAAAGACAAAGACAGTAAAAAGGACGAGAACTAAAACAATACAGATGACGACACTTAACGACGACTAGACGTAACTAAACGTAACTAATGAGTCCGCCCTGCCATCGGCACCGCGGCTCACATTTATACAGAAAGACAATGACATACAATTAGGATCAGGTGTGGAGACAGGGAGGAGCAGACGAAGGCGGGGCAGACACGTGACAACAACAATAACAATAGCACATGGCCGAAAGTCCGCGCTGATCCCTGACAGTATAGTAAATTCTATTTTTATTATAATTCCATTGCACATGTTACACTGTCTATAAATGTGTATGGTGTGTATTTTGGACATGTTGTACTGTGTATGGTTGTGTATATGCTGTAAGTTTTTTTAGAATTATTTCATCAGACATGTTGTACTATGTATGTGATGTATTTTTATTATAATTCCATTGGACATGTACTGTGTATGGTTGTGTATGTTGTGTATATTCATTATAATTTCATTAATTGTACTGTGTATAACAATCAATGGGACCCCAGTGGAAAGAGTGAACTTGGTGTTCATATCTTGTAGGATCTGTCATCGTCCTGACACATCAACACTGTGGTAAAGAAGCCTCGGCAGTGTCTCTTCCACCTCCGATGCTTAAAGGACTTAAAACTGCCCCCTAAGGTGCATAGAACTTTCTACAATTGCACTATTGAGAGCATCCTGATGGGAAGCATCACAGCCTGGTTTGAGAACAGCACCAAGCAGGACAGACGAGCTCTTCAGAGAGTGATGTGGTCAGCCAAACGTACCATCCGCACTGAGCTCCCTGACCTGGAGTCTATCTACAGCAAGCGGTGCTGGACCAAAGCCATGAAGATCGTGAAGGACCTCAGCCATTCCAACGATGGACTCTTTTCTCTGTTGCAATCAGGAAAGCATTTCCGTTTTCTGAAGGCAAACACAGAGAGAATGAGTAGAAGCTTTATCCCACAGGCCATCCGAGCCCTAAACCAACAGTACACCTAGAACCAGGTGTCTACTGACTCACACATGACACTACTACCTCAGATGGACGTTTTTTGCACACCATACTGAACATCACACTGGTCACTTTAGCACACCAAGACCCTTTTTCACACTGCACACAAGACCCTTTCGCACACCATACATTGCATAGTTCACACATCATTTTGGAACTCTTTTCACACTGGTCACTTTACACACTTTGCACATTATCATGTACATAACACATCTAAATTATATACAACATAATTATCTGCATTCCATCCCATTCATTGCACATTTTACAGATCTGTTTTTATTTTTACTTTTTTATTCATCCTCATTGTAAAGATTCATAGATCTTTGTTTACTCACTATCACTCACTCACTCATTTTCTACCGCTTATCCGAACTACTACGGGTCAGGCCAATCCCTGATGATGCCCGATGACGCCTGACGATATATATATTTCAGTTATTCATTCATTCATTTTCTACCGCTTATCCGAACTACCTCGGGTCACGGGGAGCCTGTGCCTATCTCAGGCGTCATCGGGCATCAAGGCAGGATACACCCTGGACGGAGTGCCAACCCATCGCAGGACACACACACACACACACATTCTCATTCACTCACACAATCACACACTACGGTCAACCCTCCAGAGATGCCAATCAACCTACCATGCATGTCTTTGGACCGGGGGAGGAAACCGGAGTACCCGGAGGAAACCCCCGAGGCACGGTGAGAAGATGCAAACTCCACACACACAAGGTGGAGGCAGGAATCGAACCCCCAACCCTGGAGGTGTGAGGCGAACGTGCTAACCACTAAGCCACCGTGCCCCCAGATCTTTGTTTATCGTTTATTTAATTTTCTCTCTTTATTTATCCTTTTATTGCACCTTTTTCTTCTCGCTACAAGGAGCCGTCATAAAACACATTTCACATGTCATAAGTTTATGTTTGTGACAAATAAAATTTGAATTTGATTTGGTTGTGTATATGTTGTGTATAATTTCATCGGACATGGTGTACTGTTCGTGTGGGGTATTTTTATTATCGTTTCATTTTACATGCTGTAGTGTGTATGGTTGTGTACTGTACAGTATGTGTTGTGTTTTAAATCTGAATTAGAAATGACAATATGTTTTAAAATTCTAACACTAACGCATTGTGTATATTCTACTTTATACAACGTCCGTTATGTTATGAGCTTCATTGCTGGTTTCGTAACAGATAAAGTTGTAAGGTATTGGAGTTGTTAACTTGCTAGCTGTATATAAAATAAAATGCACATGCTACTGTTGTAAACTCCTACTCAAACACAGTGCAGAAATAACTCCTAAGATAAACAGCCACCCCAGATTACAACTCCCAGCAACCACCTGCACTCTCATGCTCACATTCTACAGAACTATTCTGTTCTTGTATGTGTGAGACTTTACTGATGTCTATTGCTATTTCAATTACCCATTTTTTTTTGCGTTGTGTGTTCCTTGTTCTTTATACTGACCTGCCTAGTTGTTTTTTTTCTAACTATTCCTAATGTTGTCACTTTTTTTATTAACAAAAAAAAAAAACCTCTGGCACTTGCATCCAACCTCAAAGCACCTGCCTCGTAACATGTAGTACAAAAAGTTTCTTTTATTGTTCGTTATTTAATAAAAATCTATTTAGGACTGCACAGACCTACACCAAATACACACTCTTCCAATATACATCCATCAAACTGTTTACATGCTGTTTTGCACACTGTTTTTGCTTTTTGCACATTTCAGTTGATTGCTATTTTGCACAATACTTTACAATAGCTCATGTAACTGCTGCTATAATACTAATGTGTTCAATCCAGTATTTCTGCACACACAAACTTGATTAAACATACAGTATTTACACTGGTCATGCTGTTTTTTTGTGTATTGAATTTTGTGTATTCTCTTTTGTGTAATATCTCGTATTTTTTTTGTTTGTTTGTTTGCACTGTCTTTTGTCCTGCACTGTCTTGTTTGTCTTGTCCTGCACTGTTTGCACCAGGCCACACAGATGTACTTTATGTATCTAGGACTAACTTACTAATGTAATGTACAGTACACGGCACAGAGCGGACCCAAACGCAGGATAGCATAAATAAACAGGGTTTAATAACAGAAAACACGAAACATCATGCAGACTAGAGACAGGACAAAACCACAGTAGATGCCGCGCTGCACGAGGAAACGCGGCACAGTTAAATACAAAAAGACAATGACACGATAAGGATCAGGTGTGACGACAGGGAGGAGCAGACGAAGGCGGGGCAGACACGTGACGAGAAACGTAAACAGATGCACGTGGCCAAAGTCCGGGCTGAGTCCTAACAACTAAGTCCTTAGCTCTGTCTTTGTTCTATGTAGCACCATGTTCCTGGAGAAACGTTGTCCCATTTCACTGTGTACTGCTATATATGGTTGAAATGACAATAAAAGCTTCTTGTCTTGACTTGTTACTGATTTAATAAAATCTAATAAAATGCATCAAAATGTGCTGTTACTAGAAACCAATTCACTCAATGGTTGGAACAATACTGTGACTGCATCATTAGACAAGTTCATCATTGATTATTTCCCTATAACAGCATGTTAGGTCTTCTATGCCATGTCTATCTATCACGCATGGCACATATATAATAAACAAGCTGGCTGGCTGCAAAGCTAACACGCTACTTTGAGATGCCAGGATGTCACATTTGCAGAGAGAAATGTGATTATGTTTGGCCATGCCAGCTGGTGACACCTTTTGGCAGGAAGAAAGCCGGGAGTCGTCACTGGATGTGCAATTTACGGTGCTTGTGTTGGCAGTGCTATTGTGTGCGTGTGTAGGTGTGTGTGTGTGTGTGTGTGTACACTTTCGGTGTGTATGTATACCGTATGTGATGGGTTGGTGGCTTTCTTTCTTACTAGTTGACTAGCAATTCAAAAAAGTAGTTAACTATTGTTTTTAAGTGTGGTTGGCATTTGACTATTCTCGGGTATTGTAGTGCATTTAGTACATTTAAACGCTGATAAACAAAAGTGAAGTGCGAATTTTAACTGCTCTTCAGCTGACACTCATACACAGGCTACAAACTACGTTTCCATCTCCGGTGCTTTTTAGACGACACTGTTAATGGGAAATAAATAAATAAATCAGTGGAGTAAATGAACAAAATATTAAATCTGTATATCGCTATTTAAGGGCCTACCAACTGTTACAGTGCACTCATGTGGACAAGTTGGCGAATCAGCTAAAATTTGTAATTCTGGACCCGAGAGCATTGAGCGTGGAAGCTAATGTTCTTCAATATACTTCTGCTTATGCTGGAGCTCAATGACTTGATTTCCATGGAAGAAGGATTAAAAGATTTCAATAAACCTAATAGAGGATTATTAAACACATTTCTAGACATTTTTATTGAATTCAAGCTTTTGCATTGTCTTATTCTGTTGCCAGATAATCATTTTTCTAGAAATAAATGATTAACATTTGCACATTTGCCTGCCAGCTGATCGAAGCTTAAACTCTTAAATGAGTATAAAATTTCTGTCAATAGCTTAAATAAATGTATATTTGTTTTTTTTTTTGTTTTTTTTGTAATCTTATGACAGGAAATTGTAAATTAATTTGGCTTTATTCAGAAAATCTTTAACTTCCTTTAAGAAGTGTCTGGTGGGTTTCCAGGCTGATACAATATATAACCCAAGCGCTGAACCGCCACATTAAACCCTGGCATAAAAAGTGACCCATGGACCAAAATGTACAGTGTAACCTGTAGAACTGTTAAATCCAGCATTCAAAGGTTCTTTAGAGTTCTACAGAAATCCCTGGGCTAATGGAATCATACATTCCCAATAAAACCAACACACACACACCACATTCAGACTCACACAAAGTGTTTATTTTTACAGGTTTATGTTAAAACGGTTCTATAATTTAAAGAATGTGTAATGTGAAATCAGAGCCATTATTTTTTTTAGAATTGTACAGTATGTATATATAGATAACGTAAAAAAAATGTATTGAGTTTATTTAATTTAGGATATAATTGAAACTGTAATATCAGAAAAGCAATTTTATTTATTTATTTATTTATTTATTTATTTATTTATTTATTTATTTTGAAGTAAATTCGTAGAGTTTTTAATTTTAATTTGTTGTATTTTCTTACCAAAATAAATAAATAAATAAATAAAGAACCATGTAATTCAATGAACCTTTTGAAAATGTTTCTATATAAAGAATAATTTGGGGTTCCGCATATATGAAGGAAGTCTTCAAACCAATCCTTTTAAGAGTGTATTTTATAAATACACTTTGGAAGAAATGTTTATAAAAATATATTCATATAATTATTATTTAAACAATTCTCAGTTACAAACTATTCTCAGACTAGTAAAGGACAGGATCAGATGATGTACCTGGAAATTATTCATTATTAATTAAATACCCAAAAATGTGTACTAGAAATGTCTACTGTGCACATCGTAGTCCCTGATGTGATTTGTATCTATATTGAGGAAAATAAAAATTTTAAAAATTAAATTAAATTAAATTAAATTAAATTAAATTAAATTAAATTAAATTAAATTAAATTTAAATAAAAAATGTATATACTGTTATATCGCTAAACACTATTACTACAACTGCTACTATTAGCAAACAGAAGAGAGATGACCCTGCTGCTTTGAAAGAAAACCATGTCTAATTGTTGAGTAGCCTCCTCTGTATGAAGAGCACAAATAACTCACTTGTGTCAGATCAGAAATTTGAACTGAAGCTGGCAGATAAGTGCCTTGACTTTATATGGAGATAAAAAAAATCACTTGAATTTCTGTGAATCGGTGCCGATTCTTCAAATTTATAAGAAAGAGTGAATTAAATACTTAATTACTAAAGCTTGAAAGGAAAGCGCATGCAAACAACTAACGCAACAAATCCACGACTACAGTACGAGCATCTTCCAACTTCTGCTTTTGAATGCACCATAAAAACACTTTTCCACATGACCACTGAGGAGAAAATGGGCAGGTGCTTTAACACTGAAAGCTTTCCACACCCCCAGCACATGCATGATCGAGGCTGAAAAAACACACTGGTGTAGCGTTGTTATTAAACGGATGGCCGATGATGGACGGAGGTGTGGCGGTTAACTGAGTTCATTGGTTGCTGGAGGTACATCAGCTTTCCAGTTGTTAGCAGAAATGCGGGGACAGCCTCAAAGGTCACTGGAGATCTGACCTCTCTCAGCTCAGCTGATATCCAATCTGTGAGAGCAGCAGCGTAGCGCAGGCACATCACATCACATGTCATGAGGTGTCATCTCAACGTGCCCCAGGTCAGGCATGACAATCTGTTAATGTCTCGGCTCTGCCTGCTCCTGACAGACAAACGTGAAGGTTTCTAACAGATTCTTTTGCAAGCTTAGCAAGCTAGTGTACAGGTTATATATTGCATAATTATATATAGTAACGCTTACACCATTTATGGGTTCACACACTGAAAAAAAGATGGTTGAAATTTCTTGATTCTAATGTGTACATTGGTTTCAGATGATAACGTATATTTTCTAAAGCCCTATAAAATAAAATAAAACACCTGAGCTGAAAATCAAAGCCACAATGCTCATGCTTTCTTTGCGACAGAAACTTTGCCACTGCACTTTTCTACCATACATGTAAAGCACCTGAATGCACTACTACAGTAAATAAGTATATTTCCCATTCGTGCCAACATCCTCATGAGTTTTAACGCTGAATCCGGTTTACGTTAATACTGTGTGAATTAATCCTGCTCAGTCTACATCATTCAATCAAGCCATTTAAAACTAAACGAAAGCGTGTTTTATTGAAAACATAAACATAATACGTTACGTTATACGTTACGGAATACGGTACATAAACATAAACATTTCTACGACATATTCATTTATGTCGCTGCATATTAGCAGAATAGTTGCATAGACATACCGTTTTGACGATATTTTTGTTATGACCAGCTTATTACTAGTTTATTACCAAATAACGTGTCATGTTATAATACATGGGCATTAGAGAAAACTAAAATCAAGAGTAATTTAAAAGCGAGTCAGGCTAAATGAGAATATGGATAAGTAACATGGACAGGGATATTAGATCAGGATAATAACCTTCTACTTCTGCAAACTCCTTACTTTATTCACTATTTATGTGCATACTAACTACCTGTGAGTTAATGTAATGTTTGTTATCTGACTGTCTGTATATGTATATAGTTAGCATTACATTTATTTTAAATCAATATATTGAATACTAATCAGTATTTTTGAATTTTTGAAAATAACTTTTATATACATTTTTGCATATGTTGCATATCGCATAAACCGTAAACATGTCATCCTAAGAAGTCTTTTAGTTTTTAAAATACAATCTTTATTATTTTATTATTATTTTTTTATATTTTTTTATTAATTCTTCCGTGCTCTTTTTTTCTTGGGCTTAAGTTCCTTTTTAAACCTAAGGGTGGCACCATTGGTTTGGGTTTGTTTTTCCCTGGCTTAGATTTTACAGTTTTTTTAATGGATGCCACTTCAGATAGCAAATGATTCAAATTTGAGAATAAACGTGTCTCTGAGAGTTAGCTGGGAGATCTTCAGTCAGCTCTATGCCACAGGCGTGTGGTAAAGGTCTGAAGTGATCTGTGCCAAATCGCTTACCTAGAAAAATCAATTCCGGGTTTCTTACAATAAAAATAAAAATGATAATAATAATAATAATAATAATAATAATAATAATAATAATAATAATAATAATAATAATAGCATGTGATTTGGTGCTGAATAATCATAATAATTATCTGTATAGAAAATCATACGCATTGATAGTATTCACCTTTTTCTTCCTTTGGTTTGAAATATTTTATTGTATCACTCATTTAAGTTGTATATTTAAACAAATGCATTGAGATTTATTTCCATATAGTGTACAAGATACGGAATAATTTTTAATATAGATTCGTCACTATTCATCTCTCACCCTTGGTGAATAAACAGTATGCGATTGTGCAATCTCTCTAAAGAGCTACAATAGTGTTGATCTAGGCAATTTTATCTCTGTCTTTGCGTCCTAAGAATTATGAATTTATGGTCAGATGGAAGCTGATACTAGTCTAGTACGCTGAGATGATTATGAAAAATGGCCCTGGGTATCTGTGTGCGAACTTGTGAATTGTTCAGGCAGCTGTATGCTGTTCTGTGGATGTATGCATGAATACATAGTAGATGTCCTATTAAAAAGAGGAAAAGAGAGGAGCGGTGGGGAAAGAGAAAAAGAGAGAAGAGATAAATACTCGGCTTATTTCCTTCTGTTGTGGAATCATGACTCACTTATGATTCTGAGTCATTCATTTTTTCATGTATTTGAATCTTTGGACAAGTCTACTAAAAAATAATAATAATAATAATAATAATAATAATAATAATAATAATAATAATAATAATAATGAGGTTAATAATAATAATAATAATAATAATAATAATAATAATAATAATAATAATATATATATATATATATATATATATATATATATATACAGTTGAGGCCAAAATTATTAGCCCCCTTATGAAATTAGACAAAACTCTTGATTTCTCCATGGAAATGACCATTAACAACAAGTGTTTTATAGTGTGTTTGTTTCCAAAATAACAAAGACAAAATCTCCACTAAGTTTGATTAGGATATTTAATTGAAATAGTGAGTTGAAACAAGAAAGGGCAAAAATGAAACGTCCAAAATTATTAGCCCCCGGTCATTAATAGTCAATAGTGAACCCTTTCTGAGCCACAACTGACAACAACCTCTTAGAGTAGTTCTTTACTAGGTTGGCACAGGTTTCCTGAGGGATTTTAGCCCATTCTTCCATTGCAAATTGCTCCAGTTGGTCCAAATTACGTGGTTTCCGAGCATGGACATTCACTTTGAGCACTCGCCACAGATTCTCAATAGGATTGAGGTCTGGGCTCTGTGCGGGCCACTCCAGGACCTTTGTTTTGGTATCCTTCAGGAACTGTTGGACCAATTTCGATGTATGCTTTGGGTCATTGTCTTGTTGGAAGACCCAGCGACGACCTAAGGCTAGACTACGAGCAGATTTCTGCATATTATCCCTCAAAATGTCAACATAATTTTCTTTTTTCATGATGCCATGCACCCGAACAAGGCTCCCTGTGCCTGAAGCTGCAAAACAGCCCCACAGCATGATGCTCCCACCACCATGTTTAACTGTGGGAACTGTGTTCTTAGGGTTGAAGGCCTCACCCTTTCTTCGCCAAACATAAGCAACATCCATGTGCCCAAACAGTTCCAGTTTAGTCTCATCAGACCAAAGCACAGACTCCCAAAACTCATCTTTACCTTTCAAATGTTCACGGGCAAACCTCAGTCTAGCTGTGATGTGCCGCTGTTTGAGTAAAGGGGTTCTTCTGGGACGATGGCCCTGAAGCCCACCACGATGAAGAGCCCTCACAACTGTGTTCCTTGAAACATCAACTCCAGAAGAGGCCAGGTCAGCAACAATCATCTTGGCAGATGTCTGGGGCATCTTGCTGATATCTCTGACTATTTTCCTCTCCAGGGTTCTTGAAATCTTGCGCTTATGACCACGCCCAGGTTTGTTTCTTACAGAATTTGTCTCCTTGTACTTGGCAATGATGCAACGTACGGCGGTTCTAGACACTGTGAAAAGCTTGGAAATGGCAGTATAGCCTTCCCCCTTATCATGAGCCTCCACTATCTTCTTTCTGAGCTCAAGACTGATTTCCTTTGTCTTTGGCATGGTGAGTAAAAGTAGTCTCTCCCAATAATGTGTTCAAGTGCCCTGTTCCTTGGAGTCCTTTAATGCTGATTGAATGCCCAGGTGTTGTTAGGAAGCCAATTGACTGCACAGGTGTGGTTTGAAAGCTGATTGATTAATTAGGTGTGTTTTGAAAGCTGATTGATTAATTGGGTGTGTTTTGAAAGCAAATATTCACAAGGGGCTAATATTTTTGACCACCCCATTTTCACTATATTTGATTATAAAGCAAGCCTAAAAATGTATTTTATATTCCAAAATGTACCAAAAGCTACTAAATAGCACTGGCGAATGTTTGATTATATCAAGTTTTATCAATGCTGCAAACATTGGAAAGATCTTTAGGAAAATGTTCCAAAATTCCTGGGGGGCTAATAATTTTGACCTCAACTGTATATATATATATATATATATATATATACACACACATAATAATACATTTATATATATATATATATATATATATATATATATATATATATATATATATATATATATATATATATATATATTACATACTATAGAATCTAGAAGCTGCATAGTTCAAAAAACTAGTGATAGTTTTTCATATTAGTTAGAAATCGGCCTTGAATTGATGTAAAATAATCAGGGAAGAAATTTCTCTAGAAATTTCACTAGAGGTTGAAGGTGTTTTTTTTAATATCCACACTCTCATAACAGCATAGCAGTGTTAATTTGCCTGCCATCAACCTCTGCAAGCTGAAAACAAGGTTCACATCTGCTATGGAATAACTGGTGCCTGATAAAAAAAGAGTAAATACAGACGCTCTAGCGATACATCAGATAATAAGATAATCAGGCCACATCCCATGGAGTTTAACACAAAATAAACTTTCCTTCAAAAGCTCTTCTCATTATAAATGGATACTGAATTCACAGTCCTGTTTGTGTTGTCAATTTATACGCGCTAACTAAACTTTTTCGGACAAGTGCGTTGAAAATTTTGAAACATTTCTATGTTTTATCTCTGCAATAGAAAGTTCATGAAATTGTATAGATAGGCATTTTCAAAAAAAGAGCTTTACAGACAGCAACTATTTTTCATAACATAGATCGATAGTGATGTCGATGTGTTTTAGATTGTTCGAGTTGGTGAAAAATTCCATCTATGTTTTTTGTAATTGATCATGAAAACGACTCACTAGTGATGAGCTTTAACTTAATGATAAAAAGGAGAAAAAGGCTTCACATCACCTTGATCTTCAAAGCTAGACAGCAAACCCAATAAGTCACATGACTTCCAAGCCATATTGTTATGAGAAACAGTGGGGTGCACAGTTGAGTTATGAGTTGCATAAAGCATTATTGTTAAAATAGAATTCTAATTACATGCAGTGCTTTCATTAGTTGTGAAAGTGCATTAGACTTTATTGCAATGTTTATCATGCATTATGCAAGCAGTAAGCAGTAAAACACCTTGGGGATAATAGCAGTCAACATGGGATAATTATTCTCTTTACAAGTATTTTTTTTTTTAAATAATTACCTATTAGAAATAAATCAACACATTCTACCTGAAATTTAAGAATTATACAGTTCTAACTTAACAGAAATATAGTAAGAAACTTTACACATTCTGTGAAACTCAAAGTCAAAGTCAAAGTCTACGATCGCTGAATAATAAACTTGAGATAATCATCATAATTATCATTTTACTATGATACCATCCATAATATAAATAAATAAATATTGAAATATTTTTCATTCTAATAGCAGCAAGACACTAAACTTGTATTTAATTCATCTTGCAGCACAACAAGTAGATCCAGATTATTATTAGACCAACTAGATTATTATTATTATTATTCATTCATTCATTCATTTTCTACCGCTTATCCGAACTACCTCGGGTCACGGGGAGCCTGTGCCTATCTCAGGCGTCATTGGGCATCAAGGCAGGATACACCCTGGACGGAGTGCCAACCCATCACAGGGCACACACACACTCATTCACTCACGCAATCACACACTAGGAACAATTTTCCAGAGATGCCAATCAACCTACCATGCATGTCTTTGGACCGGGGGAGGAAACTGGAGTACCCGAAGGAAACCCCCGAGGCACGGGGAGAACATGCAAACTCCACACACACAAGGTGGAGGCGGGAATCGAACCCCGACCCTGGAGGTGTGAGGCGAACGTGCTAACCACTAAGCCACCGTGCCCCCTTATTATTATTATTATTATTATTATTATTATTATTATTATTATTATTATTATTATTATTATTATTATTATTATTATTATTATTTTAATCCTTAAAAATGAAATGACTTTTGTCAGTTTGAAACTACCTTTACTAGAATGTTTTTTTTTCTTTTCTTTTTTTTTTTAGGCTTTGATTGACATACAAGTCCTTGTGAATGAGCATTTACTATAGATATGATAATGCATTAAAACTCACCAAACCTTAGCAGCTGGCATTATCATGAAATATCCAGAGCAATCAGCATGGAGAATTCATCAACAAAATGCAAAAAGTTTTTCAGTCTTGTTTCCTTCATTGAAATGTTACTAAAGCATATGCATGTGAACTACAATGTGAAACTTTACCCCATTGTTGCTGGTTTCTGTGTGTTTTTGCAGTGAAATGCAGATACCATTACGGATTTTGGGCTGCGTCGGAGGTACTGCATGGGTGCGGGAGCGTTTTCGCCCATCTCCTCCAACTCAGCAATGATTAATCTTCCAGCCAGAAACAGTGACTTCCTCCTGCATTAATTTCTTAAGTAATGTGACACCTCTGCAATATGACATGAGCGAGCGAGCCTGAAAGTGCCTGAATGCCGAATTCTTTTGGGCTATAAATCATTAGCCATTAGAGACCTGTGGGCCTTAAACGACTTAAACAAATGAACTAGTCTGATTTAATAAGACCTTGAGCTACATCAATATGCAGGATGAAGAATGTGAAAAGGAGAAAGAAAAAAAAAAAAAACTAATAATAATTAGGCCTGATGCTTTTTATGCCACGGTGTTATCGGTGTTATCTACCTGCAGTGCTTTTTAGCTCTGTGTGTAATCACTGTACAAGCCTGAAAGCTAGCTGAGCGCAGTGTCGGTGCAGAATTAATAAGTAGCCATAGTTACCTGCTGTACATTTTAGCAGCAGTTGTGTGCTCCAGAGCAGCGAACAGGCTCCATTGCCTGCAGGCAGGTTCTGCATGTCGAGTCCAGTTGGGCTGCATCATCATGGGAGGAGAATAAGGTACAAAGGTAACCATGGTGATGGTGAATATGAACCAGTGAGGCTCATTAGAAGTGCACATAGCAATACAGCGGGAAAAAAATGGAGCAAATGAAATAGGTAAAAGGAAAGTGTGAGCATCGGCGTGTAATGTACGTGAACGATTGGCCACCTGCAAAGCAAAAAAGTTGCTTCGGGTATTTTCCTTCTTGCTTGCACAACAGAGTTTCCGTTTAATCCGGCGCCTTCCTTCTCAGCCCCATTGCTTCACAGCCAAGAGCCCCAAAGCGGAAGCCCATCATGCTGCCATGATCCCGCTGTCTCCACTTTAATCCCTGTATTCTGCACCACTGAAGCCTCTGCAAGGCACTTCACAACAACAGAAGAGTGACAAGGGAAGCAACTTCTACCAAGCTAAAAAAAATGGCCTATAGCTTGTCTTTTCTTTGGTATAACAATCCAGGGTTTTATTTATTTATTTATTTATTTATTTATTTATTTAATTATATTATATTATATTATATTATATTATATTATATTATATTATATTATATTATATTATATTATATTATATTATATTATATTATATTATATTATTGGATAGATACAGCTCAACAAATGATCGGAAACATACCAGAAAAATTGCCGAGTTGCAAAGCCCAATAAAAAGCCTTGCTGATTTTCTTTTAAAATTAAATTATCACACTAAAACTTGAACAAACTGCAATATCTGTAGGGGAAAAAAAAAAATGTTTCACATCATTTCCTGCATTCATGTCCCCTTTCTCTTACCCCTTTTAATCACCATTAGAGAACAGGTTGAAAATGCTTATAAAGCATTTCAGTTTCAAAACCCAAAATTGGCAGAGGCCACAAATGTGGAATTCATTAAGTCAGAGTTCAATTAATCCTGGAGCAATCCTTCCATGTCAGATGGTGAATGATTCTCCTTGATGTCACCACTGCCCTGATAGCTATCTGAGCAATAAAACTTTTATAATTGGCAAGAAGCTTTGCTGCCTCTAATTGCACAGTCGAATCCTAAAAAACACGACCGTTCATTAGGAAGATGGATCAGGGGTTCTAATTGAAAGTGTTAAAGATTGAAACATGGCTGAGATTGCTGCAGTGAGAGTAACAAAGCACTTACAAGAAGACACTGACTAAAGTCACAGCTTTTAGGCGACTCGGCTCGCATCCGTCTGTAACTGTTAGCATGATTTGACAGAAAGACCTGAATTTAGTGGTGAAACTCGACCTTTGGAAAAGATACTAATCTTAAAAGACTGACATCATAACATACTTCAGTATACTATTTTTTTTTTCAATGTTTTTTTTTTTAACCTATTTTTGATTATTTGTCCTATAAGACACACTATAAACAAAGCAAACTATAAAATAATATTAATGACATATTTTTTAGCTACATGCTAAATGCGCACAAATATCTTCATGAACATCAAATTGAAAGCAGCTTTACATATTCTCTTAAATAATTCTTACCAGGTCAAGCCCATGCCTGCACAATTAGCACCAAGCTCAAAAGCCCCTGGAGCTGTAGGCAAGTTTAGTCACCTTCAAAATCCATAGCAAAAAAATGAATGCATGTTCAGAGTACAACATAAAGTTTACTATTTTTACAAAAAAAACTCTTTAGGCTGTCTCATGTTTGGCTTTACCTACACGAGTACAGCTAAGATAGCTGACATCCCTGTGTTCAAGCAGAAATGAACTGAATGGTCAGCAAAATTAGTGACACTGGTAGTTCAGTGACTAAGAACGACTAGGAATAGAAGCCTTTATATGTCACATATACATTATAGCACAGTGTATTTTTTTTTTTCACATATTCAAATTTTGGAGGTTGAGTTCAGAGCACAAGGTCAGCCAGAATATAGTTAAGGGCCTTGCTCAAGGGCCCAACAGTGGCAATTTTGTAGTGCTAGGGCTTGAACACTGATCCTCTAATCAACAACCTAGAGGCTTAACTGCTTGGGCCACCACTGCACTAGGTTGTGGGGTTCTGAGCAGAAGGTTGGGGGTTCAAGCCTCAGTACTGCCAAGCTGTCACTGTTGGGCCCTTGAGTAAGGCCCTTAACAGCTCTGACTTCAGATTCCTTACAAGATTGTCTCTACAGTTCTGGGCAGAAGGTTGGGGGTTCAAGCCTCAGTACTGCCAAGTTATCACTGTTGGGCCCTTGAGTGAGGCCCTTAACAGCTCTGACCTCAGATTCCTTACAAGCTTGTCTCTACAGTTCTGGGCAGAAGGTTGGGGGTTCAAGCCTCAGTACTGCCAAGCTGTCACTGTTGGGCCCTTGAGTGAGGCCCTTAACAGCTCTGACCTCAGATTCCTTACAAGCTTGTCTCTACAGTTTGCTGTAGTCTGTATGTGACAAATAAAGACTTCTTTTTAAGTAATTCATGAGCGACTACATAGCACAATGTGACATAAATAAATAAATAAATCTAAAATCCAAATATTTTATTATATATTGTGTACAGAGTAGAATGTGGACTCATTTTATTTTTTTAAGAATGAATAGATAAAATGTTTCTAACACATACACACTTAGACATTAATACATGGAGCAATATTCATTGCTAACAAAAAAAAAAATATATATATATATATATATATATATATATATATATATATATATATATATATATATATATATATATATATATTATTTTATTTATTATCAGCTTCTCTGTGTAGACTGCAAAGACCAAACGTTGGGCTTTTTTGTCATTCTTTGTTGTTTCTAAGTTAAATTGGACAGGAAACTATAATTAAATGCAACTTAAAGTACCTCATTTTGATTAGTGGCAGCAATGTTTTCCAGCCGTATAGTAGATTCTGATCCAGTAAACTTTTCTACTCTTTGGTAAAATCTTTTAAATCTGAAGTAAATCTTCATTGAAAAAAAAAAGAAAAGAAAATGCCTTTGTCAACTATAAACAATTGTTTTCTCAACTGGGATAGAAATTTTTGTTTTGAGCTAGTTTACTTAGTCAGATTAGAGAGAAAGTTCCACAAGCCATCTGGAGTGATGTAGATGAGGCTGAGGAACTGTATACATTCATCATTTTTTATTTATTTATTTATTTATTTATTTATTTTATGAGCGATATATGACTTATTTTTTCTAGCAGCCCTCTTTTGTTCATGCAGAAAGTGGCACTATGTTACACCAGTACAATTGAGGTCATTGTAAGTGATTTCACACACGATTTATAATGTAATATTTTTGAGAAGGTACTGCAGCAGAGATCCACATGGAAATCAACCAAGCAGAGATGCTTCGGTGCTGATCTGCTCACTAGTGCTTGAAACTTTTAATCCTCAAGGTGCGTTGAAAGTCCGCAGGCTAGTAGGTTAACAGAGCATAACGACCATGTGAGCATGTACGAATGCATAGTTACACATCAGGCATAATACCTGCCTTACTCTAGTCCACATAAATATCTTTCTCTGGTGCCAATTATGGAAGATTGGAGCTTTGTGAACTTTAAACGTGGCTATAAATGTGATAAAAATACAAATTCTGGTAGTACAAGGATCAATACTTATACTGTACCTCCACACACATAAACACCTCCAGTCTTATTTTTTAGGCCATTTACATAGTTACTTGACCCAGCTGACATGGTACAATTTGTGTGAATGTTTGTAAATTAAACTCTCATATGAGTGACTGCTGGCTCAGTGTTCTCTAATATAATAAATCAGGCCATGTCTTTCTTGCCAAGACTAACCTGACAGCTAAGCCATTCTCAATGAAGAATCTTTTTCATAATTTCCATTTCTGTAGATTAAAACTGTTGCTACGTCTCTAACCGGGAGTTCCCTCTGTTTCGAGGAAAGCAGTATAAACTATATATCTCCTTGAAAATCTATCCTGGTGAGATACTACAACACAATCAGGTGCATTCAACATACTGTAAACAAGATGAGCTCATGCATTTCTACAAATATAAATATATATATATATATATATATATATATATATATATATATATATATATATATATATATATATATTTTTTTTTTTTACAGTAAACTATTTCGTTTTTATATTTCGGGATTACTAACATGTAAAATATCTGTTGTTATGCTAAAAATTTACAGGTGTAAAAAGCTGCACCTTCGCTTTGTTTAAAACTCTCAATTACAAAATGTGCATGCAAGCAGGTTATAACTCTGTTTAAGCTCCATTATAGATATTGATTTTTAATTAAAGTGTACTTTAGCATGGAAACGCTATACATGTTACGACTGTTTTCCAAGCCATTATTGTACGAGATTTCTATTGATTTCTACCACAATGCTGTTGAATTCTCAAATCTGATTGGTCCTCTGTTGACTTGTTTTCAATAGCAGTAATTTGGAGAATAGTAGACTAGTCGGGGGCTGGAATTCAAGTCACAGGCTGCAATTAGCGTGCTCATGCTTAATTTTTTTTTATATAGTAACAGCATGTACACGTTCTACGTCTTTAGTGGATGGTCCACATACTGTAATAGTCTTCCATTAAAATACTGCATATAAAAAAAGAAAAATATGCATATTATGTACGTAGGTAAATAGGATTTCTGAAATGGGAAAGGTTGGACATTCTCTGCCAGAACATTTAGGGGCGTTCGGGCAGCGTGATGTGTCAAGGGTCTCGCGTCTGGACTCACCTGTACCTAATTGTCTGTTAATCATATTGTCTATTTATTTCCGATGTGTTGCTTTCAGCTTCGTGGAGTCCTCCTCTTTTCTTTGTTGATTTGTTACCTGTTTGTTTAGTCGTCTTGTGAGTCTGGTGATGGAATTCTTGTGTGTATTTGCTATAAAATACAAAGGAAAAAAAAACAAAAACCTTTGCCCAACCCTGCTAAAATGGTGTCTGTTTGTAATATAAACAATAAAGATAAAATCCACTTTTTCCACTCTCAATGTGAAATTACAACTTACAAGTGGAAAAACAATTATTCATTCATTCATTCATTTTCTACCGCTTATCCGAACTACTTCGGGTCACGAGGAGCCTGTGTCTCAGGCTTCATCGGGCATCAAGGCAGGATACACCCTGGACGGAGTGCCAATCCATCACAGGGCTCACACACACACTCTCATTCACTCACGCAATCACACACTACGGACAATTTTCCAGAGATGCCAATCAACCTACCATGCATGTCTTTGGACCGGGGGAGGAAACCGGAGTACCCGGAGGAAACCCCCGAGGCACGGGGAGAACATGCAAACTCCACACACACAAGGTGGAGGCGGGAATCGAACCCCCAACCCTGGAGGTGTGAGGCGTACGTGCTAACCACTAAGCCATCGTGCCACCCAAAAACAATCAGAAACATTAAAAAATAATCTGTGAAACTTGCAAATGGCAAAAGTTGCACTCAAAAATCAAATGAACTAATTTAAAATGTGGAACATTGAAAGCACATGGCTGCAGGGCAGAGTGGCAAAATAGCGCCAAAACCCCTGCAGCCAATCGGAGCAGTGCTACAAACTCGTCACCCTCAGCAAAGAGAGGAGAGAGCAGCAGAAGGCTCAGCGTGTCCACAGCAGTAAGGCTGAGAGCGGTACTGGAACTAACGTGCTTTGTTCTTGCTTCGCATTTACAGAATGGCTGGAGACGACGCTGTATAAAACCACTGAATCCCGCCAGTCTCCTGTCTCGCCTTGTCGCTGTGACTCGGACTTCCTACGCCCTCCAGCTAAAGTTTTCACTCCCTTTTCCAATGCTCAGAGACTTTTCTCATTGCCCTCTCAGCTTGAATCACAATAATATATACGGCAGGTCTGGGAGTGCATGATTGGATATTTGTCCAGCTGAAAATAGTCAAAAGAATGAAAGAAAGAAATAATATTTTGGACAATATTTTTAAAACAGCATGAAAATAAACAAGTGAGAGCCAGAGCCAATAAACAGGGTTCGGACTTGCGTACATGATAAGACTTCCAGACAGAAACAGCTTGCATTCATTGCATACTGTGCATTCAAGTCCTCTTGAGAAGTTTGTATGTACAAGTAGAAAGTCGTAATTACAGGTTAACGCAAGTCACTTCGGTTAGAACAAGATAAAGGTGTAACCTCAATTGCCTACACAAAATACAGCAAGGGTTTTTTTTTTTATTTATTTTTCCCTTCTAGAAAGTGAAGAAAAATAAATAAATAAAAAGGCAGGTGTAATACACATAAAATACAACAACGGCAAATAACTGAAAACAGATGTTTCATCCATTGACTCCACCGTATTTCCTTACTAACACGTCCTACTAACACGTCAGAAACTCAGAACTCAAACAAATTCCTAGTAGTAATTACGACACCGTGTCGTAAGTGTTCAACTTTATAAATATGATCTTTTCTGACATGAACGAATGCTGATTGTAAAACAGGTCTCCACATTTGGATAATCAGCCAATGACAGGTCAGGGATTGGAGGCAGGACTAGAACAGGAAAGACAATCTCAGTTTAATAAAACATTTAGATTTCCATATATATTCTTTCTAATCAATAAATATATGTGTATGCCATATTAATTACATTTGTTATCGGTTCCACCTAAAGTTGATGGACAGTTTGAGAATTCATAGCAATCAGGATTCCACTGAATACAAATAAAGCATGTAGTACATGTATATCATTGATAGTGCTGGTTATCTTGCAGTATTCAGCCTGTGGTGATGGCTGTGGAATGAGGTGCACCCCAAACATAGCTTTCCTATCAGCCGGGGGAATTGCACTTGGCCCAGGTTCAGCCGGCCTCAGCTGGTCAGCCTGTACAATAGTTACCACTCTCCTTACTGCCGAATTGAGCTCAACAGATTCACTCTGAATTGTCCTCAACAGAGTCACTCATCTGAAGTCAGCCTGCCAAAACTGATCTTACTTTAGATTTCTCAGCAAGCGTGCCGTATCGCTTTCATTTCCGAGCTTTAAATAGTCCATCAGGTGATGGTAACTTAGTGCAACTTTCAAATCAGGGATTTTCAGCTCAGCTTCAAGACTCACTTAACCTGACATCGACTCTCCGGCTGCACCGTTCCACGGTCACAAATGCAATCACAGAACACATAAACATATCAGATTATATATTCAAATGGATTTGAAATAAAAATCGGTGATGGAGATGAAAATACTGCTCAGTTATTCAATATTCAATATTCACAGATATCAAAAAAATCCTTTACCTTGCACTAAATCAGGATTATTGTCAAGAGCTACTGGGACAGTTCCCTGCCTGACCCCCAGAGGTCCTGCTGGTAGGTGTTTCACCACACCCTGCGTTTTGTGTTATCCTCACGTGTGTTGTGACACGTCCTTCCTATTGTTCTGCTTTCTCACCCTGTCACCTGTTTCCCATGTACCCTAATGTTCTGCCCTATACCCTATGTAGCAGCCCTTTTTGTTCCAGTCTTTTTGTGCGGTATAGTGCAATGCCGTTTTGTGTATCCAGGTATCTGTGAGGTAGTCGTGCTTTCGATACTCATCGTCGCTGTCGGGCGGAATACTCATTTCTCCACAACCGTTACTTTTCAGGAAATTAAAAAAACGCCGTACCTTATCTGCAGTGCACAGGGTTTAGTCCGCGTTGCAGTGGATTGTCTTGCGCTAAATTCCTGTCATCAGACGAGCACCAGAACTAGCGGTGGTCAAGATTATTTTTCTTTGAGCCCAGTGTTTTGAAGACATTTACCTCAGAAGACGTGTTGATTCGTTGCGACTCTTCTTGAGGAGAAATATGCCGTGAAGCTCTCCCGCGGAGTGAGGAAGAGGTGGACAGTTGAAGTGTCCAATGGAGTTATGAGATTTGCGCTCAAGCTATTTTCAAGACTTTAGATTGGTTAATAACTTGTAAAAATAACAGACCCACGTGTGGACTGACCAATAGCATCGATATGTGAAAAAATATGAAATTGACCAAATTTGGACATACGAGGTTTCCGCCCGACAGCGACGTCATGCTTTCTTTGTTTTGTATTTTGTTAGAGACTCATTGTAGGGTTTCATTGGTTTTAAGTTAATAAAGCAGCACATCAGTTTCATCCTGCTTATGGGTCTTATTCTCAGTAACGCATGTGATCAAGTCTACCGTAAAGATCTGGGTTCTATCCCTGCTTCAGGTGGCATCTCCTTTCTGTTGCTATTATTATGTTTGCACTTTATACCATTAAATTATGTCTAGGACAAAGAGTTTCATTCTTACTAGGACAAAAAGTGTTATTTTTCACTGATGATTTTTTTAGTTAGCTGTTTTAAAATCATAATGTATATCTTCTAAATTGCAAGTCTGTTCAACAGAAAAAAAAGCGCTTGCTGTTAGCTAGCTCTTTTGTTGAAACCATATAAAACATATGGTTGTGTATGGTTTGTCCCTTTGTGTAATGTGTATTTTGATTTGACAATTTTTTCTCAGTATGTTCAAGTTTAGACATTCTGGTCTACTCCTCAGCAGATGGGCTTTGCTTTATTACCACAAAAAAACAAAAAAAAACAGAGTAAATCCAAAACATAAGGCGAAGAGCAGGATACTGAACACGGCTAAAGCTGGTCTCTGGCCTGACTAATAACAAAGAAGAAGAAGAAGAAGAAGAAGAAGAAGAAGAAGAAGCCTTTATTTTGTCACATATTGCATATGACACCAATTGATTTTGGAGTCTGAATACAGAGTCAACTATGATACAGCAACCCTGGAGCAGTAAGAGCTAGGGGCCTTGCTCAGGGGCCCAACAGTGGCAGCTTAGCAGTGCTGGGGCTTGAACCCTGAGCTTCTGATGACTAACCAAAAATCTAAACTGCTTGAGCTACTACTGCCCCTAAACTAAACCCCATGAACACTAAACAAAACATCTCATGCAGGTCAGGATTAAACAATAGATTGGAAACTGGAATAATAATAAAATAAAAAACAGGAGGGAAAAACACAGAATGTACACTTCACCAATTCAGAACTGAAATGTAACAATAAAATGTTGGACATAATAGAATATGATGTTCGATATGTTATGTCACATTTAGTAGCGGTAATTTCTTTAATGTTTATTACACTCATTGTTGTAGTTTTTGATCACTGATGATAAATAATTGATATATTATTTTGATTATTTTACTCTGTGTAATCAAATTACAAAACTAAAAATTATGTAGACGGTGTGGACTATAAAGAAATCAGCCCCAGCCTCGAGTTTAAACTATTGTGTGCTTTAAATTATTGATCTTGGTTCTAAAAAATGACATTTTCAGGTTCACTCTAGGGGGCACGGTGGCTTAGTGGTTAGCACGTTCGCCTCACACCTCCAGGGTTCGGGGTTTGATTCCCACCTCCTCCTTGTGTGTGTGGAGTTTGCATGTTCTCCCCGTGCCTCGGGGGTTTCCTCCGGGTACTCCGGTTTCCTCCACCAGTCCAAAGACATGCATGGTAGGTTGATTGGCATCTCTGGAAAATTGTCCGTAGTGTGTGATTGCGTGAGTGAATGAGAATGTGTGTGTGTGCCCTGCGATGGGTTGGCACTCCGTCCAGGGTGTATCCTGCCTTGATGCCCGATGACGCCTGAGATAGGCACAGGCTCCCCATGACCCGAGGTAGTTCGGATAAGCGGTAGAAAATGAATGAATGAGTGAGTGAGTGAGTGAGGTTCACTCTTAGAAGAAGACCGTGTCGCACTTCTGCCGCTACTTCTGAGCTAATATAAGAGAAGAGAGTACCAACAAAACACACAGAGACAATGACTGGGTGACAAACTCTTTTCTAATTTCTAACAAATATTCATACAGAAGAAAGTATTAAGTGTTATTTATTGATAAAGAAAAGACATCAGCAGAAACTAAAGGTGGTGGTGGACATGTTTACTGGCGGTTCTCGAGTTTATTAAAGGTCATCAAAATTAACGCAATATAGCTTCGTTTTGCTTGTAAATCGCATCAGTGGGTCAGATTATATTTTCTCTATGTATTTGAGGTTGATGATTACATGTAGCTTGTCAAGTCAAGTCAAGTCAAGGCAAGAGTTAAGAAGCTTGTATTGTCATTTCAACCATATATAGCTGTTGCAGTACACAGTGAAAAGAGACAACGTTTCTCCAGGACCAGGATACTACATAGAACAAAGACAGAGCTAAGAACTTAGTAAGTAGTCCTAGATACATAAAGTGCAAATACTGTGTGACCTGGTGCAAACAGTGCAGGACAAAAGACAAAAAAACAGTGCAGGACAAAAGACAGTGCAAACAAAAAATACAAGGCAATACACAAAAGACAATATACAAAAACTGCGCCGTCCAGTTTAAATATTGTATGTTCAAACAATGTATAGTGTGCGGAAATACTAGATTGAACACGTTAGTATTATAGCAGCAGTTACATGAGGTATTGTAAAGTAATTGTGCGAAATAGCAATCGACTAAAATGTGAGACAGCATGTGGAAAGGGCAAAAACTATCTGCAAAACAGCATGTAAACAGTTTGATATGAAATTGGAAGAGTCACAAACGGAGCAGGATTTTCCCCTTAACACATATGACTTGTGTCACTGAAGGCAGAACATATAATGGACTGCTATATAATTGATATCCTACAGCTGTCAATGTCTATAAAATCCAAACAATGGTTTTTGGTTGGAAAATTACCACACAATGCTTGAAGTTCTTAGTTTCTAATTAGTATGGAACCAGATTGTAGCTAATGTTTTGTTGTAGTATTAAAGCCTAGTGAAATTAAATTTAGCATGAAACAACGTGGAACTTTTAGATAAGCATAAACTCTAATTTTCAATGCTCTTCGTAATTAAAGACCTAAGAGACTACCAAAGAACAAAGGAAATGTTTTCTCTGTATATGACTGATTTCTTTTTGAATGTTTCGACAAAATGCCTCATAATTTTTCAAATATGCCTGCAAGAGTGTTGGATAGATGAATAAATTACTGTAATACTCAATATAATGTACTGTATGTTCTTAATTTATTGAGTTTTCCAATGATTATAAACTATTTAACCAGTTTATGCCATTAAAGGCTAAATGCAAGGTTTCTCTTCAATGTGTTGTGAGAAAAAAGAACATTAATTACTAACTAATGATTTTTAAAGGATTGATATTTTCTATATTGTCACAATCAAGAGTTTGCCACCTTGCACCTTGATTTACCAAGGCTATGCAGTTGAATTTAAATCCTGTTTCATTTAGTAACAAGTTTGTCTTCATTATTTTTCCATCACGCCAAAATATTTACCAGTGATTACAATATTTAAAATGAAACATGCTTCTAGGGGGCACGGTGGCTTAGTGGTTAGCACGTTCGCCTCACACCTCCAGGGTTGGGGGTTCGATTCCCGCCTCCGCCTTGTGTGTGTGGAGTTTGCATGTTCTCTCCGTGCCTCGGGGGTTTCCTCCTTGTACTCTGGTTTCCTCCCCCGATCCAAAGACATGCATGGTAGGTTGATTGGCATCTTGTAAAATTGTCCGTAGTGTGTGATTGCGTGAGTGAATGAGAGTGTGTATGTGCCCTGCGATGGGTTGGCACTCCGTTCAGGGTGTATCCTGCCTTGATGCCCGATGACGCCTGAGATAGTGACCCGAGGTAGTTCGGATAAGCGGTAGAAGATGAATGAGAATTAATGAGAAACATGCTTCTACTAATGCATCATGCTGTTATATTTAAGTTGTGAAGTTTTATTTATAGCACGCCACTGTTCAGGTCTAGGATGTTGATGAATTTTTGAAACAGCATCACTAACAGGTGAAGGAGAAGGTTTTTGAGAAGGTTTTGTTAATGCACTTGATCTTATACAGTACATTATAATTTCTGTGGAAACAGCATGCACTGCAAGGACACTTCACATGAATTAAGACTAATAAAGTGATTGTTTAAAGGGTTAAAAAAAAGAACATGGAAGAAACTATGGTTTAACATTTATAGAAGTGTCGAGAAATAGCAAGATGTAACGGAGATTGTGCTTAATTAATATAACAAGCTGTGTTTTTATATAATTCTTCACTTTTTAGGTAATAATTTTTTTTATCTTTAAAAAGAAGAGATGGAGAAAAAATTACATTTGATGGATGCTCTAAAAGTGGAACTATAAATAAACTCAATTTTGTGGTCAAGATTTGCTGCTGAAATTCTGCATCGAGCAAAACATCGCATAAAGTAAGTGTGTCATTTCTAAAAGAGTCGATTCTGAGTCGACTCTGAATCGAATCCTCTAGTGAATTTGGAATTGATCTGAATTAGAATCCCAGTGTTCCTGCGATAGCCCTATGACCATGATAAGGATAAAGTGAATGAATTTTTTTCTTGTCTGTAATATAAAGGGTAAAGTTTTCACACTGGACACAGATATACTGACTGCTGGGAGTCTCTAGAGTGATGGAGTATTGAAAAAATGTTGACTCTATAATTGTAATTGTTTCGGTTTCTAACTCTAATACAAAGCTATACCTCCAATCTATGACATGCTTCTATCTTTTAGGTGACATGACACGACTGACATGATTTCGTGTTTGAAAAGCCCTCTTGCTGCTCATTATTTTTCTACAAGGGCATGTGAAAACATTTTTACTATTAACTTCTTTTACTAAATACATATTTAGTCGAGCATTTGTGTATTTAATGCAAAATCATAGCAAAAATGTCTAAATAAAGGGATTGTAAATTCATATTTAACGTTATAAGGATTATAATCCCTAACAGAAAAGATCATTCATTCACCTAGTACATATAACTTTTTCAGGACTTTTGTGATGATTCAGCACTTTTAGTTCTAACTTTGACCCCTGCCTGAGATCACATGTGATACCAAAATGCAGTGTAATCTAAATTATAATCTTTCAGTCATTTCAGATTATTACTTTTTTGTTTACACAACAGAGAAAAAAAAATGACTGGGATCATTTAAAGGTTATCCATTAGGTCCATGGTTGGGGATAATCTGGATTTATTAGGCTGGCTGAAAGGACAAAGATAAGAAGAATGTGAGAAGCAGGAACACTGCAGAATCCTGGGTTTCAGCATTGTAGGCAGAGATGAGCACAAATCTAAAGATTGTCCTACCGAGCGATGTAACTTTAGTTAAAGCAGAAGCTATTTTTTGCAATCAGCATCATGTTGATCCAGCTCACCAGGGACTCGACTGGACCAATTCCTTCTCTGCTTGTCTCTCACTGTTCACTTCAGTTACAGAAAAGATTTTCTTCTTCTTCTTCTTCTTCTTCTTCTTCTTCTTCTTCTTCTTCTTCTTCTTGTACTATAAAAAAGAACAAACTTTTACTGTTTTTGTAGATTCAGCTTTTTTAATTTGTGCCATTCAGGGTTGAAATTTTCTCTGTGTCGTTATCAGAAAATTAGAAATAGAGCTTTGCTTGTCAGATACAGATAAAGCATTAGAGAGCCTTAACAAGGATGAGGTCCAGTTCAAATTAATAACAGAAGCACTCTGAGAGAAATTGGTAAGAAAAGATTTTGTGCAATAAGCATCACTTGACACAAGAATCTTATGCTTTTACAGTCTTGACTTTAAAAGTCAATGTACTCACCTCATTGTTCAAATGTATGTCCTTAGACTCTAAGCCTATTAATTAGCTATTCATAAAAGCATATTCATCACCAACAACAATAAATGCTTCCATATGTACACTGAAATTAATATGAAATATCGTTAGATTTCTTATATATATATAAGAAATATAAGTCTGGTAAAGATAAATATCATCGTTTGAGTTAATAGTGTTTAGCCTTACATAAATCGCCAACCTAAATCCCAGGCACACCAGGAGCAAAGTGGGAATACACCCTAATTACACACATTCACAGACTCATTCACACCAAGGGGCAATTAATTAACATCAGCTTGTTTTTCCTGTTTTGCACTTTCTGGTATATATATATATACACACACTCACCGGCCACTTTATTAGGTACATCTGTCCAACTGCACGTTAACGCAAATTTCTAATCAGCCAATCACATGGCAGCAACTCAATGCATTTAGGCATGTAGACATGGTCAAGACGATCTGCTGCTGTTCAAACCGAGTGTCAGAATGCGGAAGAAAGGTGATTTAAGTGACTTTGAACGTGACATGGTTGTTGGTGCCAGACGGGCTGGTCTGAGTATTTCAGAAACTGCTGATCTACTGGGATTTTCACGCACAACCATCTCTAGGGTTTACAGAGAATGGTCCGAAAAAGAGAAAATATCCAGTGAGGGACAGTTCTGTGGGCGCAAATGCCTTGTTGATGCCAGAGGTCAGAGGAGAATGGCCAGACTGGTTCGAGCTCATAGAAAGGCAACAGTAACTCAAATAACCACTCGTTACAACCGAGGTATGCAGAAGAGCATCTCTGAACACACAACACGTCGAACCTTGAGGTAGATGGGCTACAGCAGCAGAAGACCACACCGGATCTAGTAAGGTGTATCTAATAAAGTGTCCGCTGAGTGTATATATGTGTGTGTAAAGATAGATAGACCAGATAGTAAATTGATATCTAGTAAATATATACACTAAAGGCTCAGTTGTAGATTCTAACTGCATTCACACAAGCGAGTTTCAAGGTCGACAGGTGACCGTTCAATTTCAGGACACAGAGCCATGATTTCAGAGACACTGGCAAGCAACAGAGTGACAGGCAAGTCCTGAATTTCTCAGCTATATGCAAATGAAGTGACAAGTCCAGTATGAGGAAAGTACATTACTGTCTATTCTAAGTAATTATTTGACACGCACCGAAGAAATACATGGCTACATAATTACTCAAGTATTTTTAGATGTTAGATACAAGTAAGATGCATGAAGTATTTAAGCTCTAAATGCTTGGGGTGGGGATGGGGGGTGGGGGGTTGACGTTAACGCTACTATTTAAAGTCAATCAACATAAGTGGAAACAAGGTTTCCGCAAAAACATGATTAAATACTGTGGCCACATCATATTCTTCTGCTTTGTATTCATAAGTCAATGCACATGAGATAATCCCTTTCACCGGGGAAGCTTATGAGAAAATACACAGGAAATATTACGGGCAGGATTTTATTTAACATGAGAAAAATAACATTATAAAAGCTATTACTGCTAATACAGTCATGAGTCGATGTTCCATTTATGAGAAATTAAAAAAAAAAAAAAATGAAAAACGTAACAAATAAAAGATACTAATTTGAGGGAAAATAGACAGGAAATTATATTGCCATATTTTTATGGATAAAATGATTTTATTTTAATTGAAAGGATTTTCCATGACAGCCCAGGAGAGAAATCATAAAAAAGCATAAAACAAATGTGTGAGAGTTTACCTCAATTGTCAATTAACGTGATGCTTCATTAGGCTGATGAAGCCTTGTTTCATTCTTTGCATCTTGCTCTCATCACCTTACACTGTCCTTGGACCCCTGTTGGTGTGATGAGAGCAGACACTGAGCTCTGGTGTGGATACGATAATAGAGCCAGAGCCGTCATTATGATGCCGTCAAATTAAAACTGCCTTTAAAGCAGCACTAACTCCCAGCTAATGAGGGCAGGCTTCAGAGACACAGGACTCAGTGTGACATGAGGCTCATTGAAGACATTTAAGGATGTACCATTTATTTATTTATTTATTTATTTATTTATTTATTTATTTATTTATTTATTTATTTATTTATCTATTTACCAGCAAAATGTGGTTAAATTAATACAGATATTATTATTATTATTATTATTATTATTATTATTATTATTATTATTATTATTATTATTATTATTATTATTATTATTGTTGTTGTTGTTGTTGTTGTTGTTGTTGTTGTTTTGAATAATATTCTTATTAAATGGGGCATAATAAATGTATAATAAATAAATGTATCTCTATTAAGTAGAATAGAATAAATTATAACTTAATTTAGAACAAGATAAAGCACAATAATTTAAATTCGAATTAAATTTACGTTTTATTGGTTACGTATACAACAACACAGTACAAAGTGCAGTGAAATGTTTACCTCCACAGCCCATGATCTTAAAATAGAATTTAAACCAAAATTAATTTATAATTGAGAACTTACTTATAATAATAACTTTATTATTTTTATAATTATATTATTTATAACTCTAACCCTAACCCTTTACATATCAGGTACAGAATACAATTTGAGTTGTTGTTTCCAAACTATAAGCTCTAGAACTGTACATTTTCCTAGTTGATGGCTTGATGGCCTTCAGCATGCAGAAGTGCTTTCCTGCAAAACAGTTTGTTGTACATATATCTGAGGTCTTTCACTATCTTCCAGTTCTTGGTGCAACACCACATACTATAGATTGACTGCAGGTCAGTAGGCTCAGTGCAGATGGTCTGCTCAGTTGATCGCACTACCCTCTGAAGAGCCCTCCTATTCTGTTTGGTGCTTTTCCCAAACCATCCTGTGATACTTATTTTCAGGATGGTCTCAATCGTGCATGTGTCCAAAGGTCCTTAGTGACTGAGAGGCCTATTTAAAATGTCTTAACCTGTTTAACCCACCAGGGTATTAAAGTGACAGGACTATTGCCCCTTTTCCACCGAGGCAGTTCGAGTGCTGGTTCAGAGCCTAATTTAGAACCAGTTCTTTCTTTTTCGACCGCCAATGCACCGGCTCTGAACCAGAAAAAGTGGTTCTTAAGTAGCACCAAAACGTTGCTGGTCTAGACTTAAGAACCGCTTGTGTCAGGGGCTGTAGGCGGGGTTACTGTTAGTGCATTTGATAATGTACCTTAAGTATACTAATGTTTAATACACTTTTACTTTACCGCGATATGATACATTATCAGCACACATGATAGTAAGTAGCTACACGCTAAGGCTAACTTTTATCTGTGTTAATGATAAAATAACGTTATGTACTTTCTCGATAACAACCTCCGTTTATACAGATTACATGGAGCTGCACGTACACGTTGGATTCGCTACGTTTGGATGCCAGTGTACTGTAGGTTCACAAAGCCATGAGTATTAACAGTAAAGCAACATCCGCCATTGTTGATGTGTTTGTGTTTGTGTTTGCCACAGCTGTGCTAAAGTTGCTGGGACACGTGACACGTATACAGTGATGTCAGACTCGGTTCTGTGACGGCTCTCTAGCCGGTGGAAAGACAAACCGGTTCTTAGAAGGTTCTCCAGTGGAACCAACTTTGAACCAGCACCAGTGCTAGCTCTGAACCAGCACTCGGTTCTTTTTGGTGGAAAAGGGGCATATGACAGCACCTGCATGATTTGAACAAGAAGGTATTAGAAACTGTCTACCTTCTCTATGGGGTCACATTGATCATAAGAGGTATGATCTTTTCCTGCTTTATGATGAAATCCACTATCTACACCTTTATCTTGTTGATGTTCTGAAGGAGGCTCTTCTCCTGTCATCAGTTTTCCAATCTTTTTATCTCCCCAGGTAGGCCTTGTCATCATTATCAAAGATCAGGTCCAAGACAACAATGTTGTCAGCAAACTTGACAAAGGTGGTATAGGTGCTAGAGTTGGAAGTCATAAGTGTACAATTAGTACAGCAATGGGCTCAGGACACAACCAAGAAGGACACTGGTGCAGAGGGTTAGGGAGGGCATGAGACAGAAGGTATGTCTGCCCATCTGTTCTGCTTGTAGTCTGCCTGTCAGGAAGTTGACACGGCGACCTCCAACTCGGTATTCTGATTTTGATGCAATTATTGTATTAAATGTTGAACTGTAGTCAAAAAAGAGCATTTTAACATAATTTTTCTTCCTGCTGTCCAGATGGCTCAGAGTTGTGTGTGGGAGGTGTGTGATGTTGTCCTCGTTAGAGTGACTAGGATGGTAAATATGTTTTCATATGTCTTACCAAACACGGGACACATAAAACATGTACAGTCATAAAAGATACATCTGCTACTAAACATCATTAATGCAATTAAGATAACCTGATAACAGCAAATGCCCAGTTCCACTTTCATGTCAGTTTTGTCCTTGGGAAAGCAAGGAGTTCTGTTAAATAAGCAAAACACGAGACGTTTAACAAGGAGGAAGGTCAGCGCTGATACTGATGCTGGCAGGGACAAAATATGACCAGCATGTCAGGAATATTGCCGGCAAACACTTACACTTAAAGACAAAAAGCTTGATTGCTTGCCAATGATGTGGCTAGATTAGGAAAAACTGGCAGGTGTGAGCTAAAACCTTCAGTGGACTCCCGCTGAATGGCAAATTTAAACACCAAATACTGTAATGTGCTGCATTAACCAACGTTGGCACCAACAAACAACACACATATTTATTTGTAAGTAATTGTTTAATGCCTTTATTTTTGTTAGACTATCAAATGGCTGTGAGGGGCTCACAGTTGCATGCATGAGAAGCTCCAATGTGAAGGCACGTTGATGCCAAGATATGACACAGTATGAATAGCAGATTTACATAAATGTATTTAAAAGAATCTGATAGGCTGTAAATAAACCTGAAAGGCTTTATAAATATGAGTAATAAACCTTCACTGAGACCAAAGGACTAAAGACAACAATTTAGATAATACTAACTGGCCAAAATACCATTAAGCAGTACCTGAAAATGTAGTCATGGCTTAACTTCCATGCCGACACTGGATAAGATATTCCCATTCATTTGTTCATTCATTCTCTGTTTTTATTCCAAGGTTGCTTGGTAACAGGCTGAGAAAGTCAGCCCATGTTTTTTTTTTTTTTTATCCTTGGCCACATATTCTAGATCCTTCAGGAATCCCGAGAGCCAACTCTAAGATATAATCTCTGCAAAGGGTGCTGGGTATGTCCTGATTGTGAAAGGCGACCATTTTGTAATTTGACCAAACCACCTTAAATGGCTTGTATCGATCCTCTCAGTGACTGTCCCATATAGTTGAACGCAGCAATCCTGTGGATGAGCCTTATTTCCCCCACCTGAATTTTGGGCCTTATTCTTTTGCTCACTACCCACAGCTTGTGATCAGTGCTAAGGATAAAGATGTAAATTTACCAGTGATAAAGGAGATTCATTCAAAAACATTCATAGACTGGTGTAACAAATATAGCATATTATTTTTAGTTCTGTTCCAAGCTCAGCAGGACTTGCAGTGGAAGTCTAGCCATGACAGTGATACTGCATGTCTAGTGACTGCGGAAAAAGTCATGTAACTCTCTGTGGATTTCAGCAGGGCTTGAACAGAAAGCCTCAAGCTACATTTCAACAAGCAATTGTGTGACAGGTAAATTTTAAGCAAACACTGGTATCTCACGGTAATCCAAAGGATTGGCTTGAACGATTCCTCAGACCAGTCTAACGGCTTGCCAAGTACAACATATTTTCCTTTTCCCGCTCAACTTTAGTTCCTACATGCAGTTAGCTCCTAGTTGTGTACAGTTTGTCTGCATTTACAAATTCTCATTAAATTAGCAAAGAGACGTTTGAAAGAAAAATAACAGGAAAATAGCAGAGATCATTGTTGTCTCTGAGGAATGTTTATAACTAGTACAGTTAAAAAAGATTGTGTTGCTATTTTGGTAATAGCGAATACAAAGCATGGCACATAACACGTACATCAAATAAGCATTAATACACTGATTAGTGTATAGTTTAATTTGCCTTGTAGTACTGAGAAGATGGTGGCTGTGTTCTCTGGTAAGTAACAAAGCTATCATAAAGCCTGTCTCTGATTATACACCAAACAACCAATTTTTACACCTTCTTCACAAGATATTGGTTCAAAGGTCTCGTGTGTCTTTGTCCTGTAATGGTTGTCCTGCAATGGCTGAGAAATTCAGTCAGAGTTAAGGTCAAAAACCAGAGATCCCGGTGGATGGAAATCCAACACCCAACTCATAGATAAAAGTGAGCTTGTGAAATAAAAAGTGTCTGTTTCCTGTCTGGCCTCATTTGGTGCTACTGATTTATTATTGTATGTGATTATCACACAAACATGGCAGATTGAAAATGATGTCACAAGTATCCTGGGAAATGTTCTAGTTTTATAAGTGTTGATGGAAAGCGTGTTTGGTGATATAAAGCCAGATCCTTGGATAGACTTTCTGTCATCTTTTCCAGGTTTTCTTTGAAAAACAGCTTTATATTTATGGCTCTGGTTCCCTGAAGGGTAGCTCGAACTCATAATTGTGTGCTGTAAGTTGGCTGTCTTGAAACTAGTGGGAGGTCCAGCATGCTGGGTGAGTGGCCACCTGGTGATGCAAATGGCTTGTTGTCGGGTATCCACCATAACTTCGAAGGTTAAAGTTAACATATCTGGAGATGCCAACTCCATGTGGTCTTTGAGGACAGCAATCACCTCAGCAACACAACAATTGTCAGACTGTATATCTATAATCACACCCTCCAGTGTCACCCAAATGAGGATGAGGTTCCCCTTTGAGTCTGGTTCCTCTCAAGGTTTCTTCCTTTACCGTCTAAGAGGGTTTTTCCTTGTTACTGCTGACTGAGTCACCTCAGACTTGCTGATTGGGGATAAATACAAACATTGTATTTAAAATAAAATAAAATAACATTAAAATATATCTAATATTAATCTTGAATTTTGTATTTTATTAATCTTTATATTATTCTTTATAATAACCTTTTGTTCTATGTTTATGTTCTGTAAAGCCGCTATGAGACGATGTCAATTGTAAAAAGCGCTACACAAATAAATTTGAATTGAATATATCAGGCAGGAAGAAAGAAAACCATGACAGGTATCAGCCTGGAAGTGCACCCTAGCCAAGAGGTCTGAGTTATCTATCTATCTATCTATCTATCTATCTATCTATCTATCTATCTATCTATCTATCTATCTATCTATCTACTGTATCTATCTTGCTAATTGTTATGTCCATATGAACATATATGAGTGTTTGGGTGTGTTGTGCTGATTATGCGCTGTACTACATTACCCATCAAACCCTGCATGATCACATCATCACATGATGGTCTCACAAGTGCCCATGCCTTACGTCCAAGACATTATTTTGTTGATATTGTGTTTTGTTTGTCAATTTGCATTCTATTGATTTTCTCATAGGCTGTATGTTTTCCTGTTTTGGTTTGTTGTTTGGTCTTTTTGCACTTTTCACAATAAAAGTCTGCATTGCGTTTTTTTTTTTTTTTTTTTTTTTTTTTTTTACAACCCTATTGCAATATTACAGAAAATATAATAGCTTCTATTCTAACTATTATTAAGTGATTACCTTTTAAATCTAATACATATTCCCTACAGTTAACATTAATAATAATTACACTGAAGATAAAATGTTTGGAATTAATTGTGTATATTATTATTATTATTTTTTATTATTACACAATAATTACACAATAATTACACAATAATTTGTACAACAGTGTAGTAGACATTTAACAGACTCCATCACAAATAGATAATTGTGTGTAAATATTAAAACAACAATACACTCCAGCCTTATCTGTATGTAAGAACTAAAAAAATAGTAAATCTGTGAGTGTTGGCAGTGTGTATTTCACAACAAATCCAATATACATTTGTTGGTTTATGTATTGTGTATACTGTTGTTGTGTATTCTGGCTTGAGACTAATGTTTCAATTGTTTCTATTCAGACTATTATACTACCGAAGCATTCATGCCCTCACAACCAGACTGTGCAACAGTTTCTTCCCTAAAGCCAGTAGAATCAGAACTGAACTATACTGAACACACACACACACCCAAACACTCATTCAATATACATCCATATTTATAACATCACCCATATTAAACATGTTGACTTGCACACTCACTCAGTTGCTGTTTTGCAAACCACATTACAATACATCATCCAACTGCTGCTAGTACATAAGTTTATTAAAACCCTCTTTGATCAGATTCCAATATTTTTGCACATTGTTCTGTACTGTATATTTACATTTCCAGCATTTAGCAGACACCCTTATCCAGAGCGACGTACATTTCATCTTATTTCATACAACTGAGCGTTAAGGGCCTTGCTTAGAGGCCTAGCAGTCGTAGACTGGCAGACATGGGAATCGAACTCACAACCTTCCAATTTGTAGTCCGGCACCTTATCCTCTAGGCTACCACATACACCGTATAATATACAGAATGCACACCTGGTCAGTGCTATTTTTGTGTATTTGTCTTGTAGTGTTTTGTATTGTGTGTTTGCACTCTCTTTTGTCTCACACTGTTTGCAAAAGGCTGCACGATGCACTTTATGTTGCTAGGACAACTTACTTTAAGTCTTTATCTCTGTGTTGTTTTATATAACAAAAATTGTTTGTTGCATATTTCCTAACACTGACAAGGTATCATGTAAGGTTTGTAATGTCAAAACAGCTAATAAGTCTATTAACGTTAAGTCTGTTAAAAGACTCTTTTAGAAATAGAAAATGAGATTATCAATTTCCTCATGTCTCTGTCTTCCATCTGTGTCAAACTGGGACAATGTGAACTGCCTCATATCCCCGGTCCATCTTTATTTGACCAAACTAGTAGACTTTTGTGATTGAGTTTTAATCTTCATTTATCAATGGCAAGTCCTGAGTGCTTATTTCTCCAGGGGTTGGAAAATAGGAGACAGGAGTATAAAAATGTGCAGGTTTTCAGTCATACAGCTCAGAGAATTGTGTAGCGGTAGACAGCCAAGTCTTGGCTGGTCCTTGGGTAGGATCTGCAAGAAGATTCTGCGACTCACTCAGGGGTTTAGTTATTACAGGCATTTCCAAAAAGTAGTTTTTACTGCTTCAATTAATTAAAAAAAAATGTCCATATACTGTATACAGCATTTCTGAAAATAATAGTAACACACACAAATTACTATCTGTGTCTGTTATGAATTGTTACTTGAAATTAGTCAAGAATTATTAAGGGGTGTGGTTTATGTTCTAGGATAAAAACAACAAAAAAAAATGAATAATCTATAATTATCTTCTCTAATCTCTCAAATAAATGTCTGAGACATGAATAAACCTTGGGACACTAAAAGACATCGGTTGAATGCCTCAAAATTCCTTAAAACACTTCATATCACAATTGTCTTACTAATACTCTCGGATTTGCATCTATAGCACTGTAGTAGTAAAATCTCAACAGGAAATGTTTATTTCACAATGTTTTTTTTTTTTTTTTTTTTTTTTTTTATTTAAAAAATGAGTTAAACATTTAGTTAAAATAAAATACAATTATTTTCCTGATCAAAATTATATTAAATTAATTGGCAAATTATCTCTTATAAGATCTGAAGCTAAATGACGTTCATAACTATTCTTATTCTAGATTGTATAGAGGAATGTAGATAATTGTGGCATTTAGATTGGATTTTACACTAAAAAGTATTTTTAAAAAGCCCAGTGTTTACTTGCTAAGATAGTTTCAGACTGTATGAGTTCAGCATTACACAGTTACATATCTGAATGAAATAATCTGAGCTGATCTGATCCATCAAATCTGATTATATAATGATCTAATGATATTTAAAAAAAAAAAAATGTGACACTTCCTTCATTTTAACATCAACTTACAAAGGCTATTTGTATTATAGTATATATATATATATATATATATATATATATATATATATATATATATATATATATATATATATATATATATATATATATGTTATATGTTTTGGCTAAACAAATGTATATATATATATATATATATATATATATATATATATATATATATATATATACATTTGTTTAGCCAAAACTCAATACCTAAACAAAATCTGGTACACAGAAACTTTTAAATATTGATTCTATTATTGTTCTTTTTAAAAAAAACAAACAAACAAAAAAAAATGTATTCACCTTCTTGCCTTAATTATTGTATTTAATTATGTTTTCTGGGGGCACGGTGGCTTAGTGGTTAGCACGTTCACCTCACACCTCCAGGGTTGGGGTTCGATTCCCGCCTCCACCTTGTGTGTGTGGAGTTTGCATGTTCTCCCCGTGCCTCGGGGGTTTCCTCCGTGTACTCCGGTTTCCTCCCCGGTCCAAAGACATGCATGGTAGGTTGATTGGCATCTCTGGAAAAATTGTCCCTAGTGTGTGATTGCGTGCGTGAATGAATGAGTGTGTGTGCCCTGCGATGGGTTGGCACTCGGTAACGGGTGTATCCTGCCTCGATGCCCGATGATGCCTGAGATAGGCACAGGCTCCCCGTGACCCGAGGTAGTTCGGATAAGCGGTAGAAGATGAATGAATGAATGAATTATGTTTTCTTCTTTAAATAACTAAAATAATGAACTGCATGCCATCTTTACCATTTTTCTCATCAAACAGAAGAACTGTGTAGGTCAGTTCACCATGACTGAACTTAAATCCTTGTGAAATTCTACTATACCATTTGTCCATACTGCGTCATTGTCCTCTCTGCCTAGACAAGAAGCAAGCTATTTCACCGGGTCTGTCTGTGAGACGGCTGTGATGCGAGTCCTGCCGGGAACATTAAGAGCGTGCATGTGCAGTGTGCTAATTCCCAACTGACAAAGACTCACTTCAAATGTATGAACTCATCAGGGGAGAGGAGTGGAAAAAAAAGAAACCCGCTGCCTCTTTCAATTCCAGGTTAATGAAAAAAAAATACAACTGGAAATGGAGCTTTTATGTATAAGTCGAAAAACGTGTGTGCTGAGAAGTGGACCGCTCTGCACTGGTCTCTATTCAAACACCATTTTCTCATGAGAAACCGAAGAAATAACTGACGGTAGAAACCTAGACTGGCCTTGGATCAGATATCACATTGTACGTACTACAGGAAAGCAGAGAAACCTTCTTTTCATTTGCAGATGTGACAGAGCAAATCTTGTTATTTAGCATCTGATGGTAGCATTAATTGTAAGGCAGGAAGATCTAGTCGAAGTATGGGGCAGTAATCCAATAACAGGTTAACAGTCTGACCAGGCATACAAAGCAAAGCAGTGATCTAAAAGTCGATATCTAGTAAAACAGGAACAAAGGTCAAAACGTATGTCATGAATAACAGATAATGAAGCGTGCTTGGCGTGACAGGGAAAAGTGGCAATACTTTGCTAGGAAACAATGGATATCATGGAAATAAGCAGTGAAGAAATGTATATGGATCAGTATTCTGGAGAGAGCTCCCTCTGGTGCTTAATAGGATGGGAATCCACAACAGATTTTACACAATGCTTTAAAAAGACTTTGTCTATAATTTAGATTCGGTTCTAGCTTGGTCTTAATTATTGATAGTCCATTACTATAAATAGATCTATCATGGCCTGGCAATACAATGACAATTGGGGCAGGCAACACCTCAAAGGGTGCCATTACTTAAATAAAAAAAACTGATAATCACCTTGGTTAATTTAACAGGGAAATGCTAAAGGACACAGATTCAGGTTACTCACAATGAGACAGCATACACACCAATGGTTTCTGTCAACCATGTCTTACACTAACAAAACAACAGCAGAAAGAAAATACAGAATTGTTATAAACACGTTCCCAAGGCTCAGGGTTGTTGCTTGTAGCAGAACAGGCTAGCCCAAGGCTTGGATGTCTCCAAAAACATCATGAAATTACCCACTCATGCTCTTCCAGTCAGAGACCATGACAAAGGCCTGCATACAGCATTCAGTTCGAAAGGACCTACAACCACCACACCAGAACTTCAGAGACATTCATCAGGCAGCTCATGATTTCTACCAAAAGGTATGGATTGGAACAAGAGACTGCAATACCAATGAGGTCATTCAGTCAGTGACACCTCACACAGAGATCATTTACAGTGTGTGTGTGAGTGGGGGGGGGTTACAATTTAATAATAATAATTTAATCGTATTTAAACATGCCTTTTTAACTCACTAGAACGCTAAATCAGTGAGAACCCTGAGCTTGTTTCTTTGCAACGAGACGGTTCCATCTGGGGTAATAGGAGACAATGACACCCGAAGTGTGTTGCTTATGTCCAGTTTATTCTGTTGTTTTGTTTTGGTTGCTGTCACTGCAGAAAACCCCGCTTCAGACAGATAGCATAGGCAATAGGGATTTAAGTTCTGTGGTGACAATCTCAGGGTATTCTGCCATGACTTTAATCCAGAACACCGGCAGAGTTTCTAACGACGTCTGTTTCGTACTCATTTTTGCTAATTTGTGGGTTAAATTTGAGCAAACACAATATACACGTACACCAAGCACTGTTAAACATGAGAAACTATCGGTGAACAGAGAGAAGAGCGATACACACTTTCTCTCCACCAAAGCTACAACGCCACTGCCGCTTGCAGCCGCTCAGCTCCAGACGTCACATAAAACCGACCCGATATCACGATATTTTGCGCACGCGCGGTATTGGTGCGGCTTTATGTGACGTCTCTCAGCTTCTGGTAACCTCTTGTCCATGGAAAGTCGCACAAACCCGAGAGAAATACACCACAATAAATAAAATGGAAATAATTTAATGTTCCTTGGGAGGCCCGGTACCATTTGGTCCACTGACCGGTACCGGTCCGCCGGCCCGAGGGTTGGGGACCACTGATTTACAGCATTTGGCAGACACCCTTATCCAGAGCGACTTACATTTTATCTCATTCCATACAAAATAAGGGCCTTGCTTAGGGGCCCAGCAGTGGCTCTGGGATTTAAACTCATGACCTTCTACTTGTTAGGCTAGCACCATAACCATTACCACATCACACAATGCTTCTTCAGCTCAACAATAATTCTACAATACTACACACATTTACAAATTTGATCACGGACCATTACATTTTCATAAAGTATATATTTTTCTTTGTTTTTCTTTTGTTAATATAGTCTCTTACGTGTGCATTCAACGTATCGTGTTGTGCTAGCGGGAGAGCCGGTATATAAGTCTTCTGCTCTTTTATTGTCACATACAGTATCTTTGTGCACTGTATCTGTTATCTATATACACTCATCATCTATCTAGTATAAAAACGTTCTAGTGCAAACAATATGTCTGATATTATATATATGTGTAGGTGTGTGTGTGTGTGTGTATGTGTGTATGTGAGCTTTTAAAAAGGTCATTAAGAAGTAATGTGTTTTTGTCACAGTATTATATATATATATATATATATATATATATATATATATATATATATATATATATATATATATATATATATATGTAAATCACTAGAACAAAGACATGCAGTGTATAGAATAATGAGAATCATATAAGGTTCAGAAAGTGGAGCTAACCTCTGATTTTCACCTGCACCCTGGCTCAGAGTTTTAAAAAGCTTAGCATGAGATTGAAAAGAAAGAGAACCTTACCTTGAAGAGCTTAACTTTGGTCAGTCTGTGATTCATTTAATTCAATTCAATTCAAGTTTATTTGTATAGCGCTTTTTACAATAGAAATCGTTTTAAAGCGGCTTTACAGAACATAAACATAGAACAGAAGGTTAATATAAAGAATAATATATATAAATATACAGTCTGACAAATGTTGTATTGATGTAAAAGACCACATGGAGTCTTTAGTATCAGAGAGTCTAACTGGAGCTGGTAGATCTCTAGATGCCTCAGGATTCTCAGAGTCGGCCTCATCTCAGTGGAGGTCCAAAATCTTCATGGCACGGAAGACAATCGGAGCTGGTACAGTTTCTGGATGCCTCGGAATGGGTGGAAAGAGAGAAGCAGTGGAGGGGATTAACATATCTGCTGTTTATAATATTCGCAAGCATGATGTAATAGTGCACAATATTATGGGATGTATTATGTGTACACCTGACTAAAGAGATGCATTTTTAATCTACATTTAAACTGGGAAAGTGTGTCTGAGCCCCGAATACTATCAGGAAGACTTTTCCAAAGTTTGGGAGATAAATACAAAAATGCTCTTAGTAGACTTAAATATTCTGGGAACTACCAGAAGTCCTGAGTTTTGTGATCTCAGAGAGCGTGAAAGATTGTAATATGTTAGAAGACTAGTTAGATACATGGGAGCTAAACCATTAAGAGCCTTGTGTGTAAGTAGCAGCAGTTTGTAATCGATTCTAAACTTAACAGGTATTTAGTGTAAAGATGATAAAATTGGGGATACATGATCATACTTAGCACGTTCGCCTCACACCTCTAGGGTCGGGGTTCGATTCCCGCCTCCACCTTGTGTGTGTGGAGTTTGCATGTTCTCCCCGTGCCTCGGGGGTTTCCTCCGGGTACTCCGGTTTCCTCCCCCGGTCCAAAGACATGCATGGTAGGTTGATTGGCATCTCTGGAAAAATTGTCCCTAGTGTGTGATTGCGTGAGTGAATGAGTGTGTGTGTGTGCCCTGCGATGGGTTGGCACTCCGTCCAGGGTGTATCCTGCCTTGATGCCCGATGACGCCTGAGATAGGCACAGGCTCCCCGTGACCCGAGGTAGTTCGGATAAGCGGTAGAAGATGAATGAATGAATGAATGAATGAATGATCATACTTTCTTGTCCTAGTGAGAATTCTGGCAGCTGCATTTTGGACTAACTGTAGCCTATTTATTAAAGATGCAGGACAACCACCTAGTAATGCATTACAATAGTCCAGTCTCGAGGTCATGAATGCATGAACTAAATTGTTTGGCTAAATTGTGTCTGAAATTTCTTGTATACTTGTGATGCTGGGGTTAAACATTGTGGTATATAGAAAAGTCTCCTCTACACACACTTCAGATATAAAATAGTATTAAAACATATTTAAAAATTTCAAAACATTGGTCTTGATAACATGTATTGGATGTGTTAGTGTAGTAGAGGATAAGGTGTTGTCAGTTTGAATCTCAGGTCCACCAACTTGCCAGTGCTGGGCCTTTGAGTAAGGCCCTCTATTATTTAGTTGCATAAAATGAGATAGAAATCTGTCGATCTGGATAAGGTTATCTGCACAATGCCATAAATGTAAATAATGAATGGCAGTTTCTTCATTTGATAATTAGTCAAGACCGACATACATACATACAAATATTTGCATCTGTTTAGTGCTTTAGATATTTGCATCAGCATCTGTACAGATTAGGACTTGAAGACTGTTCTGTCTGTCTGTCTGTCTGTCTATTCTGTTTTTTACACAGTCTGTTTTTTTTTGTTGTTGTTTTTTTTCTTTTAAGTAGAGATGGTTATGTGGCTGGTTTTGTTTGTTTTACATAGAGATGGTTATGTGGCTGGTTTTGTTTGTTTTATATAGAGATGGTTATGTGGCTGGTTTTGTTTGTTTTATATAGATATGGTTATGTGGCTGGTTTTGTTTGTTTTATATAGAGATGGTTATGAAGCTGGTTTTGTTTGTTTTATATAGAGATGGTTATGTGGCTGGTTTTGTTTGTTTTAAATAGAGATGGTTATGTGGCTGGTTTTGTTTGTTTTAAATAGAGATGGTTATGTGGCTGGTTTTGTTTGTTTTAAATAGAGATGGTTATGTGGCTGGTTTTGTTTGTTTTAAATAGAGATGGTTATGTAGCTGGTTCTGTTTGTTTTAAATAGTGATGGTTATGTAGCCTGCGATGGGTTGGCACTCCGTCCAGGGTGTATCCTGCCTTGATGCCCGATGACGCCTGAGATAGGCACAGGCTCCCCGTGACCCGAGGTAGTTCGGATAAGCGGTAGAAGATGAGTGAGTGAGTGAGAGTGGTTATGTAGCTGGTTTTGTTTGTTTTAAATAGAGATGGTTATGTGGCTGGTTTTGTTTGTTTTAAATAGAGATGCACACAGGGTCATTCTTGCATTGTCTCTCTTTCTGTGTGTTTGTCAATTTGTCTGTCTGTATATTTGTTTGTTTTAAATACAGCTGTGCATTGAACCAGTTTTGTTTGTTTGTTTCAAACAGAGATGGGCATAGTGACATTCTTATCTGCCTGCCTGTCTTTCTGTCTGTATGTTTGTTTAAATACAGATGTGCATAAGACCAGTTTTGTTTGTCTGTCTGTGATATCTTCTAGCACATTTAGTTGGTTTTATATCCCAAAAATAGAAACTGACCAGGCAGGTACCAAGGATAAATCACTGAACAATATATAAATGAATTAAAATTAATTTTGATTTTATTTCTAACCACTAAGCTGCACATTTATGGCCTTCGCTGCATGCTTGCTTTGGAGACTTTTGTTCTTTTTATTTTTTGGGTTTTCAGTCCCAATACAAATCTCTATTCTCAAGCCAGAATAAAAAGAATAGTGGTATTGAGATATCTATTAAATCTAAATGCTTTATTCAATCACATTCCTAATCCATATATAAAGCTTCTCATCTATGACTCTCTGTTCTGTTTCCACATATATTCTCATCACACACACATCTTTATAATGTCACTGGTTTGTATTCCAGGGCCATGAGTTATCCTGAAATTTCATTCTCTGATATATTCCTATAATATACCTTACACCTTCTTTCATATGCTCACTTATGCACACATAAAGCTTGTGCCGGATCTTTATGACAGATTTATCTCACAGAAATGTGACAAGCCAGTTTGTTTTTTTTTCTCTTTATTGAATAATGCAGTGCCAGTATTAAGTCATGGACCATATTTGTGCATACTATGTGCTATATAAACAAATAAACCACATTTATGTTTGCTGTGTGTATTTGTCCAAACACTAATAAACTAGATATTGTCTCACCATGAACTATATTCATTGATATTGACTGAAAGCATCTAGTATTTTCATAACTGCTGTTAGCTTAGTTACTGTAAAACATCCTGTGTGAAACAATTACATAAATGATATCTTAAAAAAGACACCATTAGTGTAATGCATTATATCACAAGATCTCAATGATATCACATATCATCATTATCATCATCTTCATCATCATCATCATCATCATCATCACCTGTGGTCACTATCAGTGCATAGACTGCCAACAAAAGATTTTTCCAGGCATTTTCATCATGCTCAAGTCATTTAACGAGCTTATATTGAAGGGAATCAGATGTAGGTAGGTTTAATCTTGGAAAATTAGATCTGCTATGCTGTTGATCTGCTGCTGCTGGTGGGCAGGTACAGAGTCCAGATATTGAAACTGGACAAACATAGAGATATTAGGAATATGCTGTTGCAAGGTAAAGGAGGACAAAAACCAGCACTGCAAAGTAAAATCTCTTGCTATGTACCGAGGCCAAACCCAGGAGTTCAGTCACGATAATAAAGGGTTATAATGAAACAGAAGTGTCGCAATTATTCTGCAGCACCTCGTGGCCAAAGGTAGAGTCTCATGGCTAAAATAACATTTGCTCCCAGCTAACTTTAACATATCTGCCTCCAGGTCACCACACCATATCTCAGGGTTCAGCCTATTATCATTTTGGGTTCCAGATAAGGTTTTGACTTACTATGTTGGATATAAGTTTGCTGAAGGTGTGACCAATCCACCTCCAGCACCTTTGGAGACTCTGTAACTCTACCGAGTACTCTGGTAACAGGATTTGATTGATGATAAAAAGATCCTTCTGAAGCAGCTGTTGATGAAGGTTTGATGAAGGATGGTCCCTCATATTTCAGCTCCAGAGAGTAGCCCAGTCTTTACAATGGTGTTGAAGATCCTGATCTGTGTTGAAGTTGATAGTAATAATAAGGGATATGGTTCAGATGCATTCGGGGCTTTTAAATTAGCTCCTGATTTTTTGTAAAATGTATACAGTATATGAGAAGACTTCCTAACACGAATCTCCTTTTTTTTTAAATCGTACAGTATAACCGGTGATGAGTTATTAAAGATTTATTTCCAGAATCCATTGTCAGGTTTAAAAACCTTACTTATTCCAATGATTTGCATATATTTTGTTTCAATTCAACTGTGACCTGCTGAGTTCCCGTTGTGTTTCCTCAGAATACCAAATCTTAATAATGACATATTAAGAATGATGTGAGCCAAACTACAGTATTGCACACACTTAAAAGCCTATAAGCAGCTGTGTAATCTCTATATTTTGTAAGAGATTCAATTCATTAATGACCTGCTGAGTCTGACCTGCTCAGAATACCAAACATAGTAACCTGAAGAGGACATAGGACTTTATATGTTTTGTTTCTACTCCTGAAGTATTTTAGAAATCAGAAAAAAAAGACTAAAAATGACTAAATAAAAAATTTTTTCTAACCTATTTTGTGTGATTTATTATAATGCTACTGCTTGTAACAAACAATGCCATCTCCTTTTGCGAAATAAGCTGTAAAATAAAAAATAAATAAATCCAGTAAAATTCTTTCAGAAGATGCTAGAAGCATTCTCGTTGTACTATTCAAAAACTGATGACACTGTACACTCTTCCTGTTAACTCCCCAGTTTAATTTCATCCTCAAGATTTTAATATATTTGTTGGACTAGGAGAACTGCATAGCCTGCTGAAACTGGCATGTTCCAGGAACCATCTGGAACCATTCAGTGAAACATCCCCTTGCGGTACGGTGCATTATCATGCTGGCTGTATCCATCCAAGCGTGGATAAACTGTAGCCACAAAAGGATAAACTTGCTCCGCTGTGAGGTCCAGACGAGCCATGCTGTTCAGATGTTCTTCAGTGTATATGGGACGCCTTAATGAATGCCAGGAAAACATTCTTCACACCAAACACCAATATACTGAGCCTGAATTCCTGAAGTGTTGACACCAAACAGGATGGCTGGGTGGCTTCTCAATCCAAATTCTCCTGACAATCCTTTCACCAGCATTGTTTGTAGTCACATTTGATTTAAAATGGATACAGTGTTGGGTGTAGGTTTGGTTTGGGGTGGAGAAGGGTATATTTATTATATATATATATATATATATATATATATATATATATATATATATATATACATATATAAAATATATCGTCGCTGTAAGGCGGAATCCTCGTATCTCCAAAACCGTTATTTTTCAGGAAATTAAAAAAACGCCGTACCTTATCTGCAGTGCACAGGGTTTAGTCCGCGTTGCAGTGGATTGTCTTGCGCTAAATTCCTGTCCTCAGACGAGCACCAGAACTAGCGGGGTCAAGATTTTTTTTTCTTTGAGCCCAGTGTTTTGAAGACATTTACCTCAGAAGACGTGTTGATTCGTTGCGACTCTTCTTGAGGAGAAATATGCCGCGAAGCTCTCTCGTAGAGTGAGGAAGAGGTGGACAGTTGAAGTGTCCAATGGAGTTATGAGATTTGCGCTCAAGCTATTTTCAAGACTTTAGATTGGTTAATAACTTGTAAAAATAACAGACCCACGTGGGGACTGACCAATAGCATCGATATGTTAAAAAATATGAAATTGACCAAATTCCGCCCGACAGCGACGATATATATATTTATAATATAATATAATATAATATATACATACATACATACATACTGTCATGAACACTGAACAGAGCAGACCCAAATGCAGGATAGCATAAATAAACAGGGTTTAATGACAGAACACAAAACAGGAACACAGACTCGAGACTGGACTAAACAGGACTAAGACCACAGTAGATGCCGCGCTGCACGAGGCAACGCGGCACAGTTAAATACAAAAAAGGACAATGACACAATAAGAATCAGGTGTGATGACAGGGAGGAGCAAACGAAGGCGGGCAGACACGTGACGAGAAACGTAAACAAACGCATGTGGCCAGAGTCCGGGCAGAGTCCTTACACATACATACATACATACATACATACATACATCTAACTATGTAATATTTTTTGTCCAAAGAATATCCATTAAAGATCTTCTGTTATGGTGGTACAAGTGGAAAAAAGTGAAAAAGAATTAAAAAGAATGGGCACGTATTGGGGAGCATCCATTTAAGGATGTCAACACTGGATTTATGAACAAACTCAAAGCTTCACATCACCTCAGAACGCTCAGATACCTAACAGCAAGAAGACAGTGTGACATGGAGTGGATTTAGCATTACATCTTATTATCCTACCTCTTTCTTAGTATCCTCCCTCTCTGACTAGCGATGCAAAACTATCTGCTGAATAGTCAGCTTTAAGATTCTCTTTACCTTAAAGCTCCCTGTGATATGATGTCCTAGTCACACAGCATTAATCCTCCTGCGACGCTATAGATGGGATATACCAAAGTGTGCAACAGGGGGGTCTTTTAGTATTTCATTCCTTCATTTTCTACCGCTTATCTGAACTACCTCGGGTCACGGGGAGCCTGTCAGGCGTCATCGGGCATCAAGGCAGGATACACCCTGGATGGAGTGCCAACCCATCACAGGGCACACACACACTCTCATTCACTCACGCACTACGGACAATTTTCCAGAGATGCCAATCAACCTACCATGCATGTCTTTGGACCAGGGGAGGAAACCGGAGTACCCGGAGGAAACCCCCAAGGCACGGGGAGAACATGCAAACTCCACACACACAAGGTGGAGGCGGGAATCGAACCCCCAACCCTGGAGGTGTGAGGCAAACGTGCTAACCACTAAGCCACCGTGCCCCCCACATTAGCAATTCATTAAAAGTAATTAACAGCTAAAAACAAAACAATCACCTCTCCACATTTCAACCATCTATCCACATTTCTCTTTTACTGTCCATCTTCGCTTTTCCATGTCTGGATCTATAGCCTTTCAATCTCTCCATCTTTTTAGTTCACTATTATAGTTTAGTCTTTATTTATTACAATAACAAGTTTTTACTTGACACTCATTTGCAGCTCATTATGTAGAAGGCACGTTTGTGAGCACGTTTGTGAGCAGCACTGTATTCTATTTGGACTTTTGTCTATTTTACTGGAACAAATTTGTGAACTTTTCAGAACGTTCTTATTTGTTGCACAAATGAGCAAAAATAAAGTAAATGCCAGACTACACTACCTCATCTAGCACACTTACATAAGTAGTTTTCTATGGTAAGAATGACATGTTGAAGAAAATTTGAAGAAACATTGGTCTGAAACACTTCAGATGCTCTTAGCTTTGGGGGATGTTCAGAGAGGAAATAACTCCTACGAGCAGAAGTCACGAAACAGAATTAATGCAGAGAAAAAGAAAAACTTGTTCTTGTTTGGAAATCATTATGAAATACTTGACTAAGCTCTACAGATCCATATTGTTAGATATGTGTCACATGTTGAAAGTTGCAGCAACTCAAGACCCATGGCAAAGATTAAAAGCATGTCTTTTTAATAAAAATTAATATATATTTTAAATAAAAAATGCCACAAATGACACATGGAACAGAAAATAAATTATACATAACTATTATACTTTGAAACATTGACTGAAAAAACAAGAACTCAACATAACAAAAATCACCACAGAAGCAAGGATCTGCTGGAAAGATACAGAAGGGCAGGTATAAATAAGGCAAAACGTTAGGGATAATTAACAGCAGGTGATATGACAAATGACATAAACACATAACTAACAAGGAATTTCAATTTACCCCACCAGCAACCCCCTCTGGTGGTTTGGCAATGAATTATCCCAGTAGTTTCTTACAATATTGCTTTATTTATTATTAATTCAGTGGATGAAGGTAAGAATTTAACAGTCCCTAGAGATAATCCTGAAGATAGACAACTTTGATCTGGAATTAAAAACATCCATCCATCCATCCATCCATCTTCTACCGCTTATCCGGGGCCAGGTCGCGGGGGCAGCAGTCTGAGCAGGGACGCCCAGACTTCCCTCTCCCCAGACACTTCCTCCAGCTCCTCCAGGGGAATACCGAGGTGTTCCCAGGCCAGCCGAGAGACATAGTCCCTCCAGCGTGTCCTAGGTCTTCCCCGGGGCCTCCTCTCGGTTGGACATGCCCGGAACTCCTCCCCAGGGAGGCGTCCAGGAGGCATCTGGAATTAAAAACAAATAAGAAGAAATGCAAAAATGTTCCTGGAATATTTAATGAGTTAACTGGATGATTCTCCCAGGATGGAAATGAAGCAGATCACAGCATCTCGCCTACCTTCATGCTGTTCTTTAAAACAAACGTCAAGTGCGGTGAATACTAACTGTATTATGTCAGATGTCAGACCAGTAAGATAAAATCTATCTATCTATCTGTCTGTCCGTCCGTCCGTCCGTCCGTCCGTTCGTCCATCCGTCTGTCCCTAAATGCACCCTTGATATAAGAGAAATATTACAACAAAGTATTTAAATATCACATCACATATTAGAGTGATGATTAAAAGTATGTGCACCTTTGGATTTTTCTACACTTTTTTGTTACAGGTCCAATTTTGTAAATAATAAAAATTTGAAAACACTTTTTTATTAATCATACCCGTATCTCATGCTATAACGATGAAATGAAACTATGTAATTAATCGTTAATGAAACACGATTATCAGTAATCTTGTATCCATTCTTTAATAAAAGAGTACACATTACAGACAAGACAAAGGATATAAGAAGGACTGAGGTTTACCTCAGATACACAGAGAAAAGAGCTGCCATCTCTCCATGAGGCCTTTCACAGCAGGGCAGTGCGTAATGACTTCTAATCTTCCATATGAGAAAAGTCGTCGCTATTATCTCACCAATGACCTTTCTGTTGTTTTTCTGTGAATTTCTTTCAGTAGATCGACGCTCTCGTTCCTGAAAAGTTTCTCATGAGATGAGATGTGGCTTATTACTCGTCTCTTTTTTCTAAAGTTTCTCCAGTTTCTCTAATTAGAAATAGTGGCACATAGTTGATGTCAGACTTTCTGGGCATTTTCCTGCCTACAGGATGAGCCTTTTCATTTGTCATCTTTGTTTTCAAACATTTCACCTCCAGAACTAGACAAGAAAGCTGACTGCCTCTTAATTGTGCTTGATAATTGCCTGTCTTATTTGATCCTTTCTTGGTGTTCGTACAGTCCGTTAAATGACCCTGGCTCTTTGAGGCATGGGTATTTTTTGATCAGGATGTCTACTATATTCATAATTTGGATACCTGTTGGGTATGCAGTGTAATAAAAGTGTCTCGGCTAATGTCTCTAGTCTCAAGGACGTTACTGCTGCACTATTTCTAGGTACGTATTTAATTGTGCCATATTTTAGTACATTTTATTAAAATTTTTCAATTAAAACAATTATGCCCTTGAGCACTGAACACACTTACAGCTCAGGTACTTCTTCATTCTTTTGTCATTTTAAGACTGAACTACTGCAACTCACTGCTGGCAGGTCTACATACAGTATGAGCACGATTCGTTATCTGCATATGATCCAAAATGCAGCTGCATGACTTGTTCTCAACCTGCCTAAATTCTACCACACCAACCCATTTCCAGTAGCTGCACACATCAGATTCAAAACACTGATGCTTGCCTACAAAGCCAAAAATAGACCAGCTCCTTCTTACCTCAAAGATCTTGTCACATTGCTCCCTCAAATCTACCGGCACTGCTCGACCTGTCCCACCATCTCTCAGGGTAAGAGGTAAGTATACATCAAGACTCTCTGTTCTCTGTTCTTGCACCGTGATGGTGGAACGAACTTCCCCTAGATGTCCGAACATCTGAGACACTGAATGCCTTCATATGATGGATAAAGACCTATCTCTTACTGAAACACTTAAACTAGCACTTATTTTCCCTGTTTGTTTAATGTGTATAAGTTGTATACCAGAGTATTAAGCTGATGGTATTCTGTCTGTAACTTAGTGAACCAGTGTTAATGTATTAATCAATAGAGACTTATAAGCACTTATAAGCGCTTATAAGCACTTTTTATGTCACTTATGGATAAGGGAGTCTGCCAAATGCTGTTAATGTAAACGGAAATGCTAATTACTAAAATGCTTTATTAAAAATCCCTCATTTCCAAACTAACTGTTAATCCAACTGTAAATTAAACACAAAACTCTACTAAAACTTTTTTTTTTTTTTTTTTTGTATAGTTTAGAAATTTACTGGTAAACTTTTATAAAACTTTACTAATAGTAAATGCTAGTGATGCCGCCACATATGTTAGAAAACATAGCAGGTAATTCTGGGAAAATAAGGTGATATGAGGAAGAACACCAGGTGGAACTCCACCGTGGGACTGGGGACTGGGAAAGAGGAGGCTATTTTTTTGAGGAGATTTTCTGGGGGTCAAAAAAGTGTGTGTAAAAAAAACGTTACTTTGCAGGACCGTCTTGAGAGTTTTGTTTTTAATTGCATGCAGATGCTCTTAATGAAGATGCTCTTTTTGGGTTTTTCTTTTGTTACTTTTAACTTGGCAATTTCTCTTAGAGAATTGTTGGCTGATTGACCACAATAAAGAAGTTTGCTCATTCTCATCAGGTCTGAGGAGTTTTCTCAGTGTTTTGTTTGTAGTAATTATAATGTTATCATTTAAGTCTAATTAAAACAGTCTTTATTAACCGAAAGTCTAAGTGTGGAGGTCACCCTGCGATGTGTCGACTTGGAGACGGGCTCTAAGTTCCGACACACATGCGTTTCTTTATGAATCAACTTTTACTTTGGGAATTTTGGAAAGTGATGAGGACTATTTAAGAACTTTTAGTAAACCTTTAGTAAAGAACTTTTATTAAAGCCACTCACTTCTAGTAAGTGAAGTTTATTCATGAAGCTGGTTGAGGAGATGCCAAGAACATCAAGCTTCAACAGAAATACTGGTAGGAATTAAAAAGAGATTTGATTTGTTTGACATGTTTAATTTCATAGTGTTAGAAGACTTAGCTTTAGAATTACAGTATACAGTATGAACTTCTTTGGCTGAGAAATTCTAATATAGCTTTTTATGCCATGTGGATATTCAAGGTGAAATCTCAAATATATATATCAACTTTAATAGAAGCGACAGTTTTTCAAAGCAAACGGATCCGTCGAACTCTGTCAGACGTCAAAGGAAGGAACAGATAATTCTATATGTCTTGATATAACACATTTGTGAAAGGTCTTCCATGTTACAGCTGACAGCAGTTGAATACATTTCCTGTGTATGATAAGAAATGCTGTAGTTGAGCAACAGTCGCCTTTAAAACCGATCTTTTTGGAATGTACTGTAGAGCTGAGCACTTAGAGATTGCATTTAGAGATGAAGTAAATAGAAGCTGTCATGTAAAGATGTAATGGTGTTAGCAGTCATGACCTTTTGTTTTTTTTTATCTAAACAAAATGGAAACGATACACAAGACACAAATAATCAAGGCAGGATTTTCATTCATTTTTGATCAATTATATGATGATAACATCCTGAAGTGTTTCCCAATAGCTGCACATCTCAAAGTGTGTTATTCCTCATATGTACTAAAAAACATTTTTATTAATTAACAAAATAAGTCCTATCTTTTTTATATTCTCTTAAAGTTTATTTAATTTTTTGGGACATTTGTGAACCAAGTTAGATCCTATTATCACTTCATTCATTCATTCATCTTCTACCGCTTATCCGAACTACCTCGGGTCACGGGGAGCCTGTGCCTATCTCAGGCGTCATCGGGCATCAAGGCAGGATACACCCTGGACGGAGTGCCAACCCATCGCAGGGCACACACACACTCTCATTCACTCACACACTCACACACTAGGGACAATTTTCCAGAGATGCCAATCAACCTACCATGCATGTCTTTGGACCGGGGGAGGAAACCGGAGTACCCGGAGGAAACCCCCGAGGCACGGGGAGAACATGCAAACTCCACACACACAAGGTGGAGGCGGGAATCGAGGCGAACGTGCTAACCACTAAGCCACCGTGCCCCCCCATTATCACTTACTTGTAATAATTATATTTCTTACTTTTGAAGTTATTTTGTATAATTTCTTTTATGATTTCTTTGATTTATGCATTACTATTTAATAAGTGATTGGGGAGCTTGTTAACCACAAAATCCAGCACTGGCTATCACATGCATTAAGCTACCGAACCTGGAAGCTGTTTATGCTAGCTGACTACACACAAAAACTAGCTGCATCATTAAAGGCTCCTCCAACCCAGGACATACTATAGGATATCTGTCCTTTTACTGTTGGAAAGAAGAACAGAGCCATCAAGTCGCACACAAAAGATTGAAGTGCAGCTTCTTCTCCAAAGCTGTAGCTGTCATCACCCCTACTGTTATATCTTTCCTCAGCCCATTTACTGATCTTTGCTCACTACAGTACACATCATGCACAATACAGTTCACACTGTCACTTTATACGATGTGCAACATTCCGCTAATGGCTTTAATAATGTGTAATACATCCAAGTTAATATATATTTCAATAAACAAGAGAATAAATCCATGTGCATTCTTTAAAATATTCTATATTGCATTCTTTCTTTTTTTTAAATTTTTTTTATTATAATTCTTATTTCGGGGGGGTTGGGTGGCGGCACGGTGGCTTAGTGGTTAGCACGTTTGCCTCACACCTCCAGGGTTGCAGGTTCGATTCCCGCCTCCACCTTGTATGTGTGGAGTTTGCATGTTTTCCCCGTGCCTCGGGGGTTTCCTCCGGGTACTCCGATTTCCTCCCCCGGTCCAAAGACATGCATGGTAGGTTGATTGGCATCTCTGGAAAATTGTCCCTAGTGTGTGATTGTGTGAGTGAATGAATATACACTAAATTTCACTGTATAGTATAATACATTCAATATAAAATCTCTCTCTAACAGTTTAATATTCCTGGTCTGGGATGCTATATCCAAACATTTGGTCACTCCTGCTAATAAAAACATCGGTTTTAATAGTGCAAGGAGTTAAAATCTGAAACCTGTGTTGTTCTCAGATGAGACCACCTTTTCTACATGTGCGAGAGTTACAAAATCCCCAAAGAAGCTTATCACCCAGATGATTGAAGCATGGGGTGGATCTGTGACGGTTTGGGCTGCAATATACTGTAATGCCATTTCCTAGGCCCACTTTTTGTGCTATATGGTTGCATTACCGTCATGGACTACCCGAACCTTTCTGGAGGACCATGTGAATCCGATGGTTGCCACTTTAGGGTGTTTTGAAGGGACAATTAAGAAAAAGTTCTCCTTTACCAGCACCACATGGTGACCTGGCCACTACAAAATAAATGGCTCAAAATCCCTCTGGCCACTGTGCTGGACTTGTATCTGTAATCCCCAGGATGAATTGATACTGTGTTGGCTGCAAAGTTTTCAGTTTCATTGTCCAACTCCTATATAAGCAGTAAGTCTCGTATTGACATAACAGATATCAAGTAGAATTTTTATTACACAATAAATGAAGCTCTAATGCAGATTTTATTCTTCTACAGTATACACGATGGATACATTTTAAAAGGGATCACATCAGTATTAGACGAATTCCCTCTTATATATAATGCATGCTTCTGTGATTATCTGGTACCTTTGTGTAAGTATCTAATACATGATCTCTCTAATGAAGTGACCTCGCAGCAACGCCTGATTTAAATGAAAAACACATTCTGAATTCAGTTATACTTTATGCTTCATTTGCTTTGCACCGCAGGGAATTAGCATGGGTTCATACAGATTGACTATCATTTAAATTTTTTTTCTTGTTCTCTGAAAAATACACCAGCAGTGATCAATAATTACCTGCAAATCTCCGTTCTCTATTTGTATGTGCAATATGGCCTCTTTTCATTGGGGTTTGATTACAGTGCTTGAAGACACAGTAGTAGCACATTAACAACCACTCATCCTCTTCAACCACTCCATCACCCTTTCAGATCAGTAGAATATGAAAGCTGTCTCTCACATTCATTTTCCTTCACTGTGGGTGTATTTCAATATATTTGCTAAAAGGAAGCTGTTGGAGTATTATTAATTTAGTGATATGATGGAAATGATTACAGGCCCATTTTAAACATGAGTTTCCTCAGGCAGAAGATGGGAAATAGAAATAATCTGTCCAGTCCATGTGAATAATTTTACTCTATATTTAATACTCCATTTCTTTTAACAACATGGAGTCATCTTTCATATAATGTCATATAATATTCTTGTATTCTTGTACTACTAGTTTTACATTTTTTTTTACTGATGTATAAATAAATTAAAATACTGAGATGACTACAGTATATCTGGTTAATATGGTCTTGCTGTCATGGTGTTGCTTTTCAGATCACATAATTTAATTCAATTCAATTTTATTTGTAGAGTGCTTTCATTGATACACATAGACACAACGAAGCTATACAGAAATACATCAATTCAAAATATAGTGTTTAAATTTATACATTTTTCCCAAGTGAGTGAGCCAGAGCTGATGACAGCAAGAATAAATTCCTAGAATCCTACAAACATTACTGCCAAAGACGACTACAACCATTTATTACAAGTTTTCTCACATTCACCGTTAATCTGATTACACACACCTCAGTGTCACATACCTGTCTATATACCAAGCATAATGATTCATGGCTTTTCTGTTAAGATTAAAGCTCCGTTTCTGCTTTCTGATTTATGTCTCTTGCCTAAGTATCTCAGTTTGCACATTGTCTGACTTCTGCAAGTTTGTTGACTTTGATGCTACATGACATTTTAGATTTAATTGCTATTGTTAAAATAATGAATATTAACCTGAACCTGTTACCATTTCCACCGCCTCATACCTACATTGACATTTCTACTGGTTGTCTGCGCGAGGTGAAATCACGAATACGTTTTATTTAACTAACATTACAGTATGTAGAACTTTTTTAATGTACTATAATCTAATGTACTATAAGAGGTGTGTAAAACGTTGCTTGTTGCATAAGATACAACATAAATATCAGGCTTTTAACGAGTTGCTTGATAGCATAATGGATATTAATCCTAATCAGTTTAGTCTGTAGTCATTTCAGTTCAGTGTCTAATGATATTCTGGCTGTCGTTAATTCTTGTGACATCAAACTGACACGTTTATTATTAAGTTTTCATTATTATTTTTTTTTCACCTGAAGATTGGTGGCTTTGGCTTATTTTCTATTAAGAACATGTACTAAAAAAAACCTGAAACTGAACACATATCCTATATACCACTACAAATGAATTACAAACTTCTCTCATAAAGTCCTCAAGTCAATTTTACCCAAAGGTAATAAATAATTGAGAAGAAATTCTAAAATGAAAACATGAGATCGTGTCCAAGACACATCATAATACACTGATCCGGAGATGAGAACAAGTAGTTATAATTAAACATGTTTTCAGTGGTCATGAAAGTTTTGCAGGAAGAAAAAAACGTAAAAAACGTTAAACGTAGTCCGTAGAAATAGGCGCTGCAAAAGTTCACTTTTATTTTCAATTACACCAATTATAACTGAACAAATGACAAACTAACCGCTGTGTAAAATGAAGGATGGTCTAATTAAATAGTGGGGCATCAGTGACTTTGCTTTCATAGACCAAACTATAAACAAAAAAAAAACCCTTAATTATCACACTATTAGCAATCTTTCATCCTCTGCTAGAAATTGAATGAACTTCTTAATCACAATTTCTCTTCATTCTCACAATTTCCAATAATAGCACATGACGGGATAACGTTATTCTCAGCCGGAAAAGGTGGCTTGCCCCCTTCAGATTGGTGGAAAGCTCCTGCCTCAAGTGGAGGAGTTTAAGTATTTTGGGGTCTTGTTCACGAGTGAGGGAAGGATGGAGCGTTGAGCTTTGGGTCATGACCGAAAGGACAAGATCCAGGATACAGGCGGCCGAAATGAGTTTCCTCCGCAGGGTGGCTGGGCGCTCCCTTAGAGATAGGGTGAGGAGCTCGGTCACTCGGGAGGAGCTCAGAGTAGAGTCGCTGCTCCTCCACATCGAGAGGAGTCAGCTGAGGTGGCTCGGGCATCTGTTCCGGATGCCTCCTGGACGCCTCCCTGGGGAGGTGTTCCGGGCATGCCCAACCGGGAGGAGGCCCCGGGGAAGACCTAGGACACGCTGGAAGGACTATGTCTCTCGGCTGGCCTGGGAATGCCTCGGTATTCCCCCGGAGAAGCTGGAGGAAGTGTCTGGGGAGAGGGAAGTCTGGGTCCCGGATAAGCGGTAGAAGATGGATGGATGGATGGATGGGATAACGTTATTCCTGTGTTATTAATACAATTAACTCTAGAGCCTTTTAATCTTAAGCATGGACACGAGACAAGTAACCAGTTTATTCATGACCAGTGGAAAAAAAGTACGGTGCCTGTCAGGATTATGCCTCGACATGCTCTGCTGGGACTCTAAGGGTGTGTTCGGCAGTGTGTTTTTGTTTCATGTTCACATGTCTTTGCCCTCCCTAGCCTTAAAGGCACGTTGTTTGAGAAATGCTTCAGAAAACTGAGTCAGGCTGACAAACAAAACAAACGTGTAGCCAATGAGCAGAAAAGGGGCGTGTCTTGTCAATATGCGGCGGAGAGAGTGTTCAGTGCGCATGTGTGACATTAGCAGAAAGGGGCGTGTCTTGTCAACATGCTGCGGACATTGACATGGCGGATAAAAAGTGAAAAGCAAAAAAAGGCTTACGATAAGGCAAGAAGCAGGACCAGTGTTAATATAGGATCAGCTTTCCAGTGCTGGAGAGAACTGGAGTCTTCTGCTTGAAACGGATCTAAACCTTTCACAGTACAACACACATTACTACAAAAACACATCTGTATTACCATAGTATTACTCATTGTGTTCATTTATTGATGAAAATATCCCCTCAGCCAGCCACCCCAGCAGGTTCTACCATAATAGTTGCCTGGGTTACGTATGTATGTGTGGGGCGGAGCTATCAAAACAGGGGTGACACCCATTTGGGTTAGGGGCGTGTTTGTTTTGGTGATTTCAAATGTCAACATTGGCTTTCAAACATCGTACACGCCACCTTTAATGCACATCTGTCCACATTGTTTCCCCTATATATCCCTGCTATATTGCGTTTTGTGCGGAATCCTCAAGTTCGTTTTTGTCTTGTTCGAGTTTTCTGTTTGGTTTCTTCAGTCTGTCTGTTCATGTAGTTGTGTGTTTAGGTTTCATTTCTAGTCCTGTTATGATTTCGGTCAGTTTTTTCCAGCATTTCCTGCCTTTGTTACCAATGTTATTTTGTTAGTTTATAAATCGCGTCCTTTTGCTACCTCGGCATTTGTGCCTGGTTTTTACCCAGAGATGCACCCTGTCACTTACAATACCATTCGCAATTTACAAATAAAACAAGCTAATAAAGAAAAGTGTAAACTTCAGAAATGTTTAGACTTTAAACTTTAAAATGTACCTAAAACTGCACTTCAACGAATCACAAAAAGTTAAGGTAAATATATAGAATACAAATTATATCAAAACTATTTTAATGTTAAAACTTTACATCCAATTAAGACACGGACTGCTCTATATCACATCTTCATCTGTAGTATACACTTAATGCATGTCAATTGCTTCTTACATAATAGTACTATTACTATTAGTATGCTACACAGAGTCAAATGGAGCTTTGAGGACTCAGGGAACCCCTAGACAGGGCTCCCAGGGCACAGTCACACACAATTACACAACCATTCACACACTACAGACAATTTAGTGAGGGGAGGCTGGAGTAGCCAGGGGAACCCTTGAAGTAAGGTGAGATTATGCAACACACATGGTGGAGGATAGAACTGATCCCACAACCACAATTATACAAAGCAATGAAATCATTCATTCATTCATTCATTCATCTTCTACCGCTTATCCAAACTACCTCGGGTCACGGGGAGCCTGTGCCTATCTCAGGCGTCATTGGGCATCAAGACAGGATACACCCTGGATGGAGTGCCAACCCATCGCAGGGCACACACACACTCTCATTCACTCACGCAATCACACACTAGGGACAATTTTCCAGAGATGCCAATCAACCTACCATGCATGTCTTTGGACTGGGGGCGGAAACCGAAGTACCCGGAGGAAACCCCTGAAGCATGGGGAGAACATGCAAACTCCACACACACAAGGTGGAGCCGGGAATCGAAACCCCAACCTTGTGAGGTGTGAAGCGAACGTGCTAACCACTAAGCCACCGTGCCCCCGCAATGAAATCAATGCAAATAAAATCACTAATATTTGCTTATTAGTAATAAGAATTGCTTTTAGACAATCAGAGTTCATGTGAAATCTCAATTAAATCTTTCAAATCTTTAATTATGTCCAGCTGTTGTATGTACACTTGTTTTTATATCTCACCCCTCAGTCTCAGTGCCTCATCAGGAGGTAAACACTCAGTTCATTAGGTCTGTCAGATTTCTAAGCGGTTGTGATTTTTGTGTTTGTCTTCCTGTCTTTTTGATCTTGTCTCGTTTTGATAATCCTGTTATTGACCTGTCAATCTTTGTCTGATTATCCTTTTTTTTGCCTGATGTTTTGGTTTTTACGCTGTGCCTATTTCTGTTTCTGTGATTTTTCACATACTTGTTTACCTATTCATATATATATCAAATATATCAAATATATATATATATATGAATAATGAATATATATATTCATTCATTCATCTTCTACGCTTATCCGAACTACCTCGGGTCACGGGGAGCCTGTGCCTATCTCAGACGTCATCGGGCATCAAGGCAGGATACACCCTGGACGGAGTGCCAACCCATCGCAGGGCACACACACACACTCTCATTCACTCACGCAATCACACACTAGGGACAATTTTTCCAGAGATGCCAATCAACCTACCATTTTACCATTTTAATCAAACCCTACATTTGCATCCAACCCCTTTGAGTCTGCCTCATGACACTGAGAATAAACTGATGATATTCTGATGATTATATGTGCTTCACCCATTACCTTGACTACTACGAAATGGGTGCTGATTATTTACAAATAAATACATAGCCACTGTTTGCCATTTATTAAAGCTAATGCATGTCCATTTGTTGTGATATGCACACTAAGCCTCATTGTGAAGAGGACAAAATAACAAAAGCAGTAGTGATTATATGACCTTGAAATGAGGGCGTGTCGTATACGGCGCATAGATTTAGAAAGTCTGGAGAATCGGAACATTGATAATCTTGTATTAGCCATGTGTATAAAGGAGATCTTGTTCGGTAGACCTCAGATACATAGAATAGGAGATGAAATGATAAGTGCATTGGCCTACTTCACTTAGCTTTCAAAAAAATAAAAAAATCTTCCCTATTCTTAGATGCACTGCTGTTATGTAGCACCACCTTCTCTTTGCAGGTTATTAACACTCACAGAACTGCAATACTCTCACTGCCTACTATACAACATTATTAGATTTGATTAAAAATCCCTATATTTTCAGTCTTGACCTTTTATTTAATAGACGGTCTGTATAAGGACTAGCACTGTTACATGTGGATAAATATGTGTGATCTGAGGCATCCAGGCCCAGTTACATTAAGTTTCTATTTATTTATTTATTTATTTATTTATTTATTTTAGATTTTTAATAATCAGAAACTGGAGTAACATCAAGAAGGTAGTGAACCGCAGTTACCGGATTCGGCACCGTAGTACAGTGGATTAAACTGGGACTTGAAAAATACTATCACTTAAGAGATCAGCGAATTCAGCAACATGAACCATCCAATCACATAAATTTAGTTATACATGTTAAATATTTACTTGAAAGAAGGATATTGAAAAAAGAATGCATTTTCACTGAATTTAATAACTTTTGTTTTTGTCCTGGAAGCAGCTAAAGAGCATTAAACTACATTTCCCATCAGCCCTAGCATGTCACAAGCCCTAATCACTCACACCTGATTAATTTTACTCTCATTTAGAAGCCATATTTAAATTCGGGTTTCTGTGTCAAGCTTTTTTTCTTGTTGGTTAGGTTTCTTGTGTATGTTCACTACAGCTTTGCTCTTACTCTTTCTCTTTCCATAGTTTGTGCTTCTTTTTTTAGATTTTGGTTGATTGTTAGGGGGGCACGGTGGCTTAGTGGTTAGCACGTTCGCCTCACACCTCCAGGGTCGGGGTTCGATTCCCGCCTCCACCTTGTGTGTGTGGAGTTTGCATGTTCTCCCCGTGCCTCGGGGGTTTCCTCCGGGTACTCCGGTTTCCTCCCCCGGTCCAAAGACATGCATGGTAGGTTGATTGGCATCTCTGGAAAATTGTCCCTAGTGTGTGATTGCGTGAGTGAATGAGTGTGTGTGTGCCCTGCGATGGGTTGGCACTCCGTCCAGGGTGTATCCTGCCTTGATGCCCGATGACGACTGAGATAGGCACAGGCTCCCCGTGACCCGAGGTAGTTCGGATAAGCGGTAGAAGATGAATGAATGAATGGTTGATTGTTATAAGGAAAATCTGCATATACTGTACATCCACATTGACCATTTGTGACATTTCATTTGGCTTCTCTGATTAGTCTGATTAGTGAAATCATAATTTTGCTAGTCACATAAAATGGTTAAATCTGACTATCTATATTCATGGCTTCAAGTTAAAAATAGATGCATCTCCTCTGTTCAGAGTCCATGACACTAGTCATAACTACTAATAAGATAAAAAAAAAAAAAAATTACCTGAAAACATTTCTTTATAATCATGAGCTAATCTTTTTCATTTAATCATTAATGACTAATGATTAATTGACTTGACTTGACTAGGTATCTTTCAGATATGGAGATTCAGCAAAGATTTATTTAACTTACAGCATTTAGCAGACACCCTTATCCAGAGCAACTTACATTTTTATCGCATTTTAATACAACTGAGCAATTGAGGGTTAAGGGCCTTTCTCAGGGGCCCAGCAGTGGCAGCTTGGTGGATGTAGGAATTGAACTCACAACCTTCAGATTGGTAGCCCAACACCTTAACCACTAGGCTACTAAATTTAACTGAAACGTCACAAAGTTTAGCTGAAGAGGCATGTAGACTGTAGACATGAAGCTTTAATAAGTCAGATCTACATCTTCCTATGTTTTGTCCTTGCCTGCATCTCTTTTCCAAAGAACTGACAAGGAGAAAAAAATTACGATCTAACAATTTGGCATCTTAAAAACAGGATGCTGTGAATGCTTTTTTAGCAGGAAACTGAAAGCGCACATAACCCAGAGGTAGGCCATCTGTCCTCCTTCCTTCCCGCTGTGGAACATTTCAAAGCTCTCAGGCCATATATTAAAAACCTGTGAAAACCTGTAACAAGTGTAGAAAAGTTGATTAAAATAGAGACTGCAAGCAGGTTTTGGGTTGATGTTGTACTGAACACATTAATTATTAAGTGTTTAAGTCTATGTTGTACTTATATCTAAATGAGAGCTACTGTTTGAAACTATGTTTACTGTATATTCAGTGAAACTTTGCAGCCTTTTAATATATGCTGATATTTCCTAGATACATTTGTCGATTATAAGCATCTAGTTCCTTCATAATGTTCATTTGTCCCTAAAGAACAAAGTATTTGTATATTGCATTTTATTTATCCTCAACGAACAAGTCTGAGGTGACTGAGGTGCCTATGGCAAGGAAGAACTCGCTCAGATGGAAGAGGAAGAAACCTTGAGAGGAACCAGAACCAGAACCTCAAAAGTGAACCTCCATCACTTTCATCATCACTTTATTTATAAAGCACATTTAAAATCAAAGTGACCAAAGTGCTGTACAATAAAAAAGTGTTAATAAAAAATACACAGAAAAAATAAAAAGATATTAAGACAGGAGATGGCTTAGTGCTTAGCACGTTCGCCTCACACCTCCAGGGTCGGGGTTTGATTCCCGCCTCCACCTTGTGTGTGTGGAGTTTGCATGTTCTCCCCGTGCCTCGGGGGTTTCCTCCGGGTACTCCGGTTTCCTCCCCCGGTCCAAAAACATGCATGGTAGGTTGATTGGCATCTCTGGAAATTGTCCGCAGTGTGTGAGTGAATGAGTGTGTGTGTGTGTGCCCTGTGATGGTTTGGCACTTCGTCCAGGGTGTATTCTGCCTTGATGCCCGATGACGCCTGAGATAGGCACAGGCTCCCCGTGACCCGAGGTAGTTCGGATAAGCATTAGAAAATGAGTGAGTGAGTGAGTGAGTGAGAGGTTTCTAATGGGTCACATTCATGTTTTAACTCATTCTGTATCAGATTCTTTTAGTATGATTTTTCAATTCTATTTTTTTTTGCTCATGTCTCCTGAAAGAACTGATGCAACTCAGTCAGATTTGTGTAAATCTTTAAAAAAAATGTATTAATTATTATTATTTTTTTAATTCACTACATTGTGTCCATTGTGATGGCTAATCCAATCAATACTTTGGATCACTAGGATGTCTTTAAATCATTTTGGGAGATTTGGGGTCAAGCCTCAGCACTGCCAAGCTGCCACTGTTGGGCCCTTGATCGAGGCTCTTGATCGAGGTATCATGACTGACCCTGTGCTCTGACCCCAACCTCCAAAGTTAGGATATGCAAAGAAAGAATTTCACTGTGATATAATGTATATGTGACAAAATAAAAAAGCTTCTTCTGCAAAACACCCCATCAAAATGATGTAACCAAGGTGGGATTTAACTAACTGACATGACATACAGCTAAGTACGGTGACCCATACTCAGAATTCGTTCTCTGAATTTAAGCCATCAAAGTGCACACACACACAGCAGTGAACACACACACCGTGTACACACACCCGGAGCAGTGGGCAGCCATTTATGCTGCGGCACCCGTGGAGCAGTTCGGTGCCTTGCTCAAGGGCACCTCAGTCGTGGTATTGCCGGCACAAGACTCGAACCCACAACCTTAGGGTTAGGAGTCAGACTCTCTAACCATTAGGCCACGACTTCCCCAAGTAACTTTTAGGACCCTTAGGTTTTTTAACAACATACTGATTTTTTTTTTCATAGTGCAGATCAAACATGAAAAAACACACATTTAGTTTAATTCGACAAGAAGACACACTTTTCTCCAAAATCCTAGTAATCACATGCATAATCCTTTGCACCACACCTTTTCAGGCCATGTGGATATTTCTAATGATGGATATACACATTTTGTCCCTGATGCCTCCTACTCCTTCAAACCTTAGTGTTCCACCAAACTTTGTTCATCCCTGGGAGATCATTTGTGTCTTTTCTTTTCAGAACAATGCAGTATCTGTGTGGTCCCAAAATGTTTAAATTTGCATACAGCCATTTGTACAAATGCTCATGGTACCAACATGGTAAATGTATGCAATCCCAGTAAACCCATGGGAGCTGAGTGTATAAGGAAATAGTTGATGTAGCCGGTTTTTAGCTTCAAAATGTTTTTAAAGATAAATTGCCTTTCACTTACTGTTCTGTTGTATACAGTTATTGTATATTTATCCTCATCTTACATTGAGGTGTATTTACACTATTTATTTCTGTTGTGCACGTATTCTTTATGTATTCCTGATTACAGCTCCAAATTTACTACAAAGTGCTCATATTTATGAATATAAAAATGGCATCCCAGGTACTGACCAGGCTCCTTGATTAATAAGCAATGAGAAGTCAGGACTTGTCTAGTCTTAGAGGAGACAAAAAATAGATTGCTTTGAACACTGTTCAATAATATATGAGCTTAGATTTCCAAGCAAGCAAAAAACAAGGCATCCAGAGATTGTCTCTGTATGACAACTCAAGTTGTTTTCCACTTCATGAAGATATTTGTACCTTCAGTGAGAAGAAGCCAGGCCTATGAGGATCCTAAGGCACCTAGAGATCTACCAGCTCCGGTTGGATTCTGAGAAGATGAGGAGATGTTCTTTGAGGACAACAACCTCCTAATCAATATTCAATTCATTTCAATTTATTTGTATAGCATTTTTAACAATTCACACTGTCTCAAAGCAGCTTTACAGAAGTATAGAAACAAAATCACTATCCATAATGAACAACCCGGCGGAGACGGTGGCAAGGAAATACTCCCTTAGACGATATTAGGAAGAAACCTTGAGAGGAACCAGGCTCAGAAGGGAAGGGTGGCACTGGACAGGAAATAATGTAAATGTAAATAATGTTATTTCTAAAACAGTTTAGAATTGTGCAACCGAGAGCTCCTGAGGAACTCCCAGCACTAATACCGTTCTGGAAAAAAGTCTTCAAATGATTGCTTATAAAGACCAGACCATAAAGCTGACTGATGCAACAATGGTTCAAAGAAGGCCGGACAGTCTCCGGGCCACCCCATCCTCAGCAATCCAATGAGTCACTGGCTGACCATGAAGATCAATCACCGGCACTGATACCACCGGGTGACGAGACACCAACCAGTGGTAGAACATCAGGATTGACAAAGTAGGTCTGTAAGAAGAGATCAGACTAGGAACTCGGAACAATGGGAGCTCGGGAGTTTCATGTATGGATCAACAGAAAAATAGAGAAAGAAAGAAAGAAAGAAAGAAAGAAAGAAAGAAAGAAAGAAAGAAAGAAAGAAAGAAAGAAAGAAAGAAAGAGAAAAATGTAGGTATGGTTGTAATCATGTGATGGACAATGTACATTATGTGCAAAGTGCAGACAGGGACTCCGGCAAGACTCGCTATGACAATATAACTACCACCACTCTACAGTCTGCAAACCTGACCGATTGGCAAGGGTGGTAAGGCAGCAGCATCCAGACATCCCAGATTCACATGACCATGAATCCTCCAGATCTGCTCCTTTACCTTTACTGCTACTAACTATACATAAAATGCTAGATTAATCAAATGTGTTTTCATCCTGGACTTAAACACTGAGACTGAGACTGTCTGAGTCCCAAACACTAATTGGAAGGCTGTTTCATATCTGTGGGGCTTCTGTAAGAAAAAGCTCTTCCCCCTGCTGTAGCCTTTTGTACTTTGTACTACCAAATAGCCGCCTGCACCTTTTGATCAAAGTCGGCATGACGGATCATAAAAAAAAAAAAAATTGCTCAGGTACTGTGGCGCGAGACAATTAAGTGCTTTAATCAATGCAAAATTTGACTGCAATGTGGATAAGATAGGGGTGATGTGTTAATATCTTCTGGTTCTAGTTCATTCTGGACTAACTGGAGCTTGTTTATGCTCCTATTGAGACATCCAGGCAGTAAAGCATTACAATTATCTACATCTACACTTACAGTTTCTGCATCATGTAATTGCATCATATTCCTTATCTTAGCAATACACAATTGTCAGACTGTATATGACTATAGAAAGGACATTATTCATAATAACACTCTCTGGTGTTTATAACAGTTTATACTCACACCCTCCAGTGTCACCCAAATGAGGATGAGGTTCATATATTAAATGAAAATTAAAATAAATCTGTCTTGTTAGTATCAGTATTAAATGACTAGATACCCTGACACAGAAATTAATGGTAACATGTTTGGAAAGCTGGAGGGTTGCATCAGGAAGGACATCCAGCATTAACCTGTACCAAATCAAAATATGCTGCTCTGACCACACGAGCAGTCTAGAGACGACAACAACATACTTATAAACCCTTAAAAGAAAAAAAATTACATTTTGTTGGTGAAATATGTCATTAAACCTAACACAGACACAAGATAATAATAGCAACATAAATGAATATTATTACAAAGATAAGCGTGTAAATCAACAAAAAATAGAAGCAGAACAGATGCAAATTAATCAAAGATGACAGTCCATTAAAGATCATCCATCAACTTGTCATATTTTAATTTTGTCTAAGTTTAGTAAGCTAAAACTACATCTACTAACATGTAGATGTCAAAACAGAAGAGATTGTACTGTAGTACTACTTTTTACAATTTAATACCGTAGTCTTCAAAAGATATCCGTAAAGACATTTTATTGCATGTCCTGTCCTTTCATGACATATCAAGCCATTTTTTGGGGAATTGGTTTTGTATGATATAAAGGTGACTACTTTCATTATGTGCCGTAATGCAGGGCAGGTTGGACATTGGGTGGTAGTTGTAACGCTCGTACAAGCGAAGGAACACGGACAGAGAGGCATCGGGGTCGATGGGAGTCGTGGATCAGGAATACGTGCTTTATTATTTTTTGATTTTATTTTAAATCAAAGAAAGAAATGCAGCTTGTAGGTGAGCTGCGAAGGTGGTTTTGCTTGAAAGTGTAGGGAAGGTGGGGTCGCAAGGTTGTCCCAGGAGCGTGGCTCGGCTCAGCATCGTCTTCTTCACTCAGGCAAATACGAGGAGACACACGGAGAGAAATATGCATCATTAAAGCTTTCTGAAGGTCAAACTCATCTCCCCTTATTGCTAAGCCAGACTGTCTTAGCTCACCTTCTCTTGGAGTGCGAGGAGTTAAAGGCCACTCCTGATAGGCTCCTCCGGTCTTTTGGTAGACTTTTGGGTGTGTCCATGTTCAGCGTTTTTACCTACTAGTGGTTACACTATTTTAATTTAAAAAGCTTCATTAAAAAAAAGTTAGTTTTTCAATACAAATGTTTCTATCTTGGGGGACACAGTGGCTTAGTGGTTAGCACGTTCGCCTCACACCTCCAGGGTCGGGGTTCGATTCCCACCTCCGCCTTGTGTGTGTGGAGTTTGCATGTTCTCCCCGTGCCTCGGGGGTTTCCTCCGGGTACTCCGGTTTCCTCCCCCGGTCCAAAGACATGCATGGTAGGTTGATTGGCATCTCTGGAAAATTGTCCGTAGTGTGTGATTGCGTGTGTGTGTGTGCCCTGTGATGGGTTGGCACTCCGTCCAGGGTGTATCCTGCCTTGATGCCTGATGACGCCTGAGATAGGCACAGGCTCCCCGTGACCCGGGGTAGTCCGGATAAGCAGTAGAAGATGAATGAATGAATGTTTCTATCTTCAGCATAATTGATCAAGTCAAGTCAAGAAGCTTTTATTGTCAAGCATAATTGATCAAGTCAAGTCAAGAAGCTTTTATTGTCATTTCATATACCATATATAGCTGACGCAGTACACAGTGAAATGAGACAACATTTCTCCAGGATCAAGGTGCTACATAGAACATAAAGTGCATCTGTGTGACCTGGTGCAAACAAGACAGACAAGACCGTGCAGGACAAAAGACAGTGCAGACAAAAAATTACAAGGCAATACTACACCAACCAGTGTAGATACTGTATGTTCAAACAATATTGCGTGTGCAGAAATACTAGAATGAACACAGAGTTATAGCAGCAGTTCCCTGAGATACAACGACTGAATTGTAAGTTTTGGTGACATCAAACCCATTTCTATTCTCTGAGGTGCCCCAAGTGCGTTTTAATAATCAGCTAAAATTTGAAGGCATGTGGTGGAAATTTCTAATCTTAAGATGTTCATAAGGCTTTGTCCTTCTATGCTTGTACCCTGTGTGCGTCATGACCAGAGACTGACATCGTCTTCAGTACAGTAGGTTGTTAAGATTATGACAAGGGACTGGGGATGTCCAATAAGTTCTCTAGAAGACCTTGGCCTGGTCAGATTAGCTTGGTCAAGAGATGCATGAGGTAATTTTGAGCCAATTATTGATGATGTTTTGCTTTTACATATCTTTGGTTTTCTTGAGTTCTGTCTATAAAATCTTGATGTAATCAATGATCGTGGCCCTTCATCACTCATGCTACATGTGGAGTGTTGGGTCCTGCTGCGCAGCTGAGCACAATAAATTGTGTAACCTTTTTACTCTTGCTCGTGTCTACCAGTGTTATACTTTATTCTTTAAATCTCTCTAACCTCGGAACTTCCACAACAGGCATTACCTTCAACAGCTAAAATTCTGTGTAAGTTTATCCCAAAAAAAGTAAAAACATCTCAATCTGACTCAAAAGCATCTCAAATTGTCCTGACTCATTTTATATCACGCTTGCGGCCAGTAACTCGTTCGTTTGCGTATACTGATTGAAAATGTCTGATAAGTTGATTAGAATGGTGGCAGAAAGGAAAACTAGTATACTGGTAAAAAGAGTGGTTAACTGGAACTGACGACATTAGTTGCAAAGTAAACTGAGCACTAGTTTTTATTTCGTTACGGAAGCAGAATTAGTCTGCTTGTATAGTATTTGAAGTTACATTTGAGTAATGTAAAATCCATCTGTCTTCACTAAAGCTGTAAAGGACTGGGGGTGTTTTTAATGTTTTCATATTACATTGTGTGAATAATACTGTATGCCTGCTTAATGCTGGCACATAAATGTAATTTTATTTGACTCCTTACTAATAAATGTAATGAGTTACTAAAGTAAGGTTTTGTTGGATTTCTTTTTTTTTCCCAAAGGGCTAAATTTATGTTCAGATAATGAGACCTTCCATTAATCCTCCATGGACCATATACACCCCCATAAAAGCAGTCATTCTTGGAGAAGTCTTGCCAAGTATTGCACTGGCTAATCCTCTGACCGTGTTTTTTTCTGACCCTGTTTCTCAACAATTGTTATCACCAGACCCAGCTGTGCTTCTTCACTTTAATGAAAAAAAAAAACAACAAAAAAAACAAAACACTAACAAACAAAAATATGTTTTAAAAAAAATTACAATCCTAAATAAAGCTTATTTATTTTCGCATCTGATTCACCATTTGTACTGTTGACCATTAGCTTAAAGTAAATTCTTTATAAATAGGGATTATTTCTTTTTTTAACTCAACTGGTAGATTCCCAAAGCAGTTAGATAGTCTTTCAGATAAACCCATAACACATCATCAGCAGTGAGTGACAGGGCACAGAAGAAATACAATAGCGAGTGTAAGAAATCGGGTGGTGGGTGAAGGTGAATTACTTTCCCAATCACTGCTTTTTTTTTTTTTTTTAAATGCCATTGAAGAAGAAACGAAACCAGAAGTAAATCGATCGAGCATGTGCTAACCAATCAAAGTAAAGTTCAGACGAACAGACAGCCAGCAGAACCATCACTTGTGTGTGGAGTGAATAAAGAAATCGGCTAAAGGTGAGTGCAGCTTTTATGTTTCCCGTGCTTGATTTTTGGAAGATACATGGCACAGTTACAGACCTGAAAAAAAATAATAATCACAGATTAAGTTGCGTGTCTGTTTATCAGTAAAAGTGTTCTTAAAGGTGTGTAATAAGTTAATTCCATGGTATAAGTTACTACAGTCTTTACAGCATAATCCTGAACTCCAATAGCCTACAATAAATTCTAGTTCTTATTCTTCTTCTTGGTGTTGTTGCTGTAGTTTTTAACAACACTCACTCACTCTCTCACTCATTTTCTACCGCTTATCCGAACTACCTCGGGTCACAGGGAGCCTGTGCCTATCTCAGGCGTCATCGGGCATCAAGGCAGGATACACCCTGGACGGAGTGCCAACCCATCGCAGGGCACACACACACACACTCTCATTCACTCACGCAATCACACACTACGGACAATTTTCCAGAGATGCCTATCAACCTACCATGCATGTCTTTGGACCGGGGGAGGAAACCGGAGTACCCGGAGGAAACCCCCGAGGCACGGGGAGAACATGCAAACTCCACACACACAAGGTGGAGGCGGGAATCGAACCCCCAACCCTGGAGGAGTGAGGCGAACGTGCTAACCACTAAGCTACCGTGCCCCCCGTTTTTAACAACACCAATAATAAAATTACTACTACTACTACTAATAATAATAATAATAATGTATTGTGATTAATTTATTAGAAAGTATTTAATAAGTAATTTCCAAATATATGTTGAACTTCTAGTACTTACTAATAGAGTGCGGTGTTTTTTTTTTTTTTTTTGTCATCCTGTTTTGAATCTTCAATATTGAGACTGTACATAAGAGACGGCGTTCAGTGGACATTGAAATCCTTGCAATACGATGCATCTGGACTGCACAATCAAAAAGTCTTAATAAAGTAAAAACAGGCAAAACAATTCTAGAATCATTATTACAATACACACTGAAATTATTCCACTAGCCAATATCATTGTGTAGAAAGTTCAGCTCACCTGATTTTGTCTTGCACTCTTCAAGCGAGCATTGTTAGGAGAAAATAATCCTAGACAAAAGGGAAAAGTTGAACGACAATGGAAAGCAACAGTAGAAAGCTGGATGAGATGAGGTTGGATATCTGATGAGGGTGTATGAAAGTGTGTACCAAAGTAGGAAGTCAAAACAGCAATACTGATTGACAGATATAGTCCAAATGTCTTAGAGCAGTGGTCCCCAAGCTTTTTTTCGCCACGGACCGGTCAATGTTTGATAATTTTACCGCGGCCCGCTGGGGGTGGGGGGTGGCGGCTATACAATTCAATTAAAATTAATCATTTTAATTTAATTGTATTTTTGACATGCCTTTTTAACTCACTAGAACGCTAAATCAATGAGAACCCTGAGCTTGTTTCTTTGCAACGAGACGGTTCCATCTGGGGTAATAGGAGACAATGACACCCGAAGTGTGTTGCTTATGTCCAGTTTATTCTGTTGTTTTGTTTTGGTTGCTGTCACTGCAGAAAACCCCGCTTCACACAGATAGTATGTCGGAAATGGCAATAGGGATTTAAGTGCTGTGGTGACAATCTCAGGGTATTCAGCCATGACTTTAATCCAGAACACCGGCAGAGTTGCTAAGTTTCTAACGTCGTCTGTTTCGTACTCATTTTTGATAATTTGTGGGTTAAATTTGAGCAAACACAATATACACGTACACCAAGCACTGTTAAACATGAGAAAGAACCGGTGAACAGAGAGAAGAGCGATACACACTTTCTCTCCACCAAAGCTACAACGCCACTGCCGCTTGCAGCCGCTCAGCTCCAGACGTCACATAAAACCGACCCGATATCACGATATTTTGCGCATGCGCGGTATTGGTGCGGCTTTATGTGACGTCTCTCAGCTCCCGGTAACCTCTCTTCGATGGGAAGTCGCACAAACCCGAGAAAAATACACCACAGTAAATAAAATGGAAATAATTTAATGTTCCTTGGGCGGCCCGGTACCATTTGGTCCACAGACCGGTACCGGTCCGCGGCCCGGGGTTTGGGGTCCACTGTTTTAGAGCTCTAATTAAAATCCTGCTATTTGCACTTTTCTCTAATTTAATACTACGATTTTCATTACAAATTATATGATTGACAACTTGAATGAAAAGTAGAATCTTTGACATCGATGAATTTCAGAGGTTTCAAGTATTTTGTAAATTTCTTTTTTGTTTACCAGGTTTTTATTCAGTATAAGCATATGTATTATTGGAATTATTTCTATTTATATTCCTGACACTTTCTCTGAATGTATTGCCACTTACAGAACTAAGACATTAAGAAAGCACCGAGTTTCTACTTTCATGTAAGCCAGTAAGCACCACTGTGGAGTGTGACGTGACAAAAACATTCAGTGATAAACATGGACACATTTACATTTACATTTACAGCATGTGGCAGACGCCCTTATTTATCCAGAGCGATGTACATACTGTAAGTGCTTAAATCTCTAACATTGAATCATTAATGCTGGCTCACTAGGTTACATACTTAAGATACTATGAGTTTAAAACATTTGTTCAAGTTATGAAAGTTTTTTTCGTACATTTATTACATTACATTTTTTTTAATAAATGTAAAAGATAGGGAAAGAAGTGCTAGTCGAAGTGTTTCCTGAATAAGTAACACAACAGAACAAGTGCAAAATCTATATTTTTTCTTTCATTCCTCTGCTTAAAACAGGCAATGACAGTGTGGACTTGAGCTGTGTAAAATCTTTAATTAATTTGTCATATTTTGAAAGAAAGAAAGAAAGATATTTAGTGTGGTTTCAGATTTTGGACCCCACTGTTGATGCAAAAGCTCCTATTCATGCTGGCCAGTGTTTAAGTGCATGAGTATTGATGCCGATGGCAGATAATGATCACAAAACAACTAATGCACTGTGAAGGGCAACACTTTTTTAGCTGTAAATATCTACTTGACCACCATTATAGTGAATCCCCCACACACCCCCCTCTCTCTCTCTCTCTCACTTTCTTTTGGAAAAAGACATAAATACTTGTATCTAGGAATTAAATTCTGTTTTTTTTTTTAGCATATGTATCAGATAATGTGTTCTCAATAGGCACAAATGACATGAAAACCTTTTTCCTCTTTATTTTTTCTATATAAATAAAAAAAAAAAAATGCCCAATGGGATTGTGCAGAATGCAATAAAAAAGGGAAAACAAAACATAAACACACACAGGAGGTTTGAATGACTGAGCAGATATGAAGTTTGTGGGCCAAAAATATTAATGTGAACATGCAGAGCTCCATAATGGATCTAAAAACCCCATTACCTCATGCTTAGTAATTGTGTGGTCAGTGTCATGCTGATTTAAATAATGCCACCTGTTTATTTATTTGTTAGAAGGTTTCAGAGGCAGATAGAAACAAAATATAGTAACTGTGTAAAGGGGAATTTAAAAACTGTAGCTAGCGTACACATCTGTCGCTAAGACCTTTTATAAGCTCAATAGATGCACAGGAACTGAGTCATTTTTTCTGCTGGCTTTGTTTGTGCCTCCATTGTGTGTGTGTGTGTCTGTGTGTGTCTGTGTGTATGTAATTAATAGACTTGTGAATGAACTGTTGGGTTTGCACATTGTACAGTAGGGAATTAGACTCTAAGATTGTCTTTTCCCATTTTATTTGTTCATATTCATGCACTGTAGTGCTTAAAAGTTTGTGTTCTCTTTAGAATAGATTTTGTATCTTTATGCATAACTATGACCAAAAACATATGACTATCTAACAAGGTGCAAAAGTGGTATGTCAGTGGTTATAACATTGTACCTTGGATCAGAAGGTTGTGAGTTCAAACCCAGTATGACCAAGCTGCCACTGCTGAGTCCACAAGCAAGGACCCTAGACAACAAGGACTTTAACCATCAACTGCTCTGTTCAATAAATGAGCTAAATGTAAGTCACTCTGACTAAGGGCTAAGGGCCAAATTCTGTAAATGTAAAATGCTGGTGTTCTGCAGAAATAAAAAAAGGTTAATGGAATTAGTAGCTTAATAGTTACGATGGTTTGCTAAAGATCAGAAGGTTGTGGATGCAAATCCCATGACCACCAAGGTGCCAGTGATGGATGGGGTAGCGTAGTGGTTAAGGTGTTGGACTATCAAGGTGATGAGTTTGATTCCCAGGTCCACCAAGATAACATTGCTGGGCCCCTGAGCAAGGCTCTTAACACTCAATTGCTCAGTTGTATAAAATGAGTTAAAAATGAAAGTCGCTTTGGAAAAGGGCATCTGCTGAAATGCCATAAATATAAAGGCAATGCTGGGCACAAAAGTACAATCGATGGCAATAAGTTGCAATAATGGATTTACATTTCTAGCATTTAGCAGATCAATGGAGGGTTAAAGGCCTTACTCAGAAGCCGGGCAGCAACTTGGTCGACCTGGGATTCAAACTCATGACTGTCCGATCAGCCGTCCAATACCTTAACCACTAGGCTACCACATCCCAGACTCAATGAAATTGAAGGTGAAATTAAAGTCAGGTGTTTTCAATCAGGGGGATTGAATGGGATCAGGTGATCAAATGTTTTATTTAATAAAGTAACAGTCAAAGTCTGATCTTCTCAGAACATGTTTGAGAAGCTCAGTTAGAGTTGTTCGTTCTCATCAAGCTGGAAAAGCCATCTTTCAAAACTATCTCTAAAGATTTCAGTCTCGATCAGTAAACAGTCAGACAGATTGGAAGAATGGAAGATGGAAGATCAATGGAAGAAATTCACTCTCTTTGTTACCAATAGAGAAGTTCTAGTAGATGTAGCATTGAGTTTACACCTGTGTGTTATAGCACAAATCCCTACTTGTAAATTACAACTCTTTTTCTTCCTTCTTTTATTGTGGCCGAACCCAAGACAAGTTCCTAACCCTCACCAACATGCTACATAATCAAAATGTATACACTGTACTGTAGATCTGATGGTTTTAATTGTGCAATATTAAGTAATTTATTTATTTATTTATTTATTTATTTATTGTAATAAAATATACTATATGGGATTTATTGCCTCAATTTTCAGGGATGAAACTGCCTACTTAGATAAAATCTGAATTTAAGCAGAACTGAATCAGAGATGAACACCAATAATAATAATAATAATAATAATAATAATAATAATAATAATAATAATAACAATAATAATTAAATAAATAAATAGAAATGTCTTATTAAATAAAAATGTGGAGTTATCATTATGTATTTAAACACCGTGTTTGTCGCTGCTATTTGTCTTTACAGTTTTAGATGATGACAAAAGCCATGTTGTAAGTGTAATAAATAAGTTTGTATGGTCACAATATATGGCAAGAACACACTAAACTAATAGAGGACGTGAATAAGGAATAATGCACTGGCTACATAATACCTAATACACTTTAAATGCACGGAATACATTCATAATTGGTGCAGGTTTGTGTATATTCATGTTGCTGTCATCTAGATCTGTGTTAGATAGATAGATAGATAGATAGATAGATAGATAGATAGATAGATAGATAGATAGATAGATAGATAGATAGATAGAAAGATTGATAGATGCATTGATGGGGACACAGTGGCTTAGTGCTTTTCACATTTTCCTCTGGGGTTGGAGGTTCGATTCCTGACTCCACCATGAGTGAGTGGAGTTTGTACAGTATGTTCCTCCTGTGCATCATGGATTTCATTCAGGTACTCAAGTTTACTACAAAGACATGCGCTGTAGGCTGCTTGATATATCTAAATTGTCTATATGTGTGTGCATGATTGTGCTCTGTGATGGCTTGAGCCAAAATCTTTTGGGATAGGCTCCAGCCTCCAAGCAACCCTGTGTTGGATAAGAGCTAATTAAAGAAAATGGAAGCATATATCTAAAAATATTGAATAACATACGTAGTGTATATCACAAAGCCATTAGTTTGTGTTGTGCACTTGAACAGATACAACATACGATTACATGTAAACTGGGTGGTTTTATTATTTAATGAATGTTTTAATTTATTTTATTTTTGTTCAAAATCTCCAGTCAATTTCTTACAATATGACTGACTGTCCATATGATTGCACCTAAAATGAACAGATGCTTTTTTAGGCCCTGCCAGTTTCTGATGCTCAGATATCAAGGGATTGTGCTTAAAATATTAAAAACAGATGTTTCTCATTAGAACTGACAGGCGTAGAACTTGTCAGTATTTTTCTGAAGCAGATCCTTTAGATACATGTTGGACATATTTTTGCAGTTAACTTTAAATTCTATCAGTGAAGCAAAGTCAAGCTACATGTACGTGATAAAGTAAAACTGCAGTACAACTACAAGAGAAAATAAACAGACAAGTAATCACTCTCACTCTCTCTCTCATTTTCTACCGCTTATCCGAACTACCTCGGGTCACGGGGAGCCTGTGCCTATCTCAGGTGTCATCGGGCATCAAGGCAGGATACACCCTGGACGTAGTGCCAACCCATCGCAGGGCACACACACACGCTCTCATTCACTGATGCAATCACACACTACTGACAATTTTCCAGAGATGCCAATCAACCTACCATGCATGTCTTTGGACCGGGGGAGGAAACCGGAGTACCCGGAGGAAACCCCCGAGGCACCCCCGTGCAAACTCCACATACACAAGGCGGAGGCAGGAATTGAACCCCCAACCCTGGAGGTGTGAGGCGAACGTGCTAACCACTAAGCCACCGTGTCCCCCAACAAGTAATCAAACAAACATTAATAAATGATGTAGAATAGTGATTTAAATTGATGGTTAAAAACTGCTTTGATAAAGCAAATGGTTCTGAAAATCTACAACCACTTGGGGAAATATTCCAGTTTTCTGGAAAATTTGTGAAATCGTAGAATCATAACATTAAAATATGTTTACTGCAGCTCATTTTTTTTCAACTGATCCTGAAATATTAGCAAAAATAATTTAGTGTATCTCTCTAAAATAGGCAAAAATGTAGCCTACTGCTCTCACTCAAGTGTACCGGGTCATAGCTGTCTCGCTAAAGCTTATGTGTAAGCACTCAAATACACAACTCAGTTTTAGGTCACAGTTTTTCTAGTTTGTTTATTTTCAACTAACACACTTGGCTGAGCAACAATTGGATTGGAGTTTATATTTCATGGCTGTCACTTAGCATTTTGCTGTCCCGGACCATGAAAACATATTTATAGATTTCTAACAGAGGTTATTGAAGGCTGAAACAGAGCTGCATAGTATTATATAATTTCTGCGATCCTTTCCAATACCCCAATCTGTTTTCCAGTTTTATAAAATGTCACACTGAGTGTATTCATGTAGTACATGTGCCGTTGTTAGGTATAAAATCAGTGTTGCTATGTTGTGTTAATAATGAATGTATATAATTATTGTTCTGTGCGTTATTAATAACAACTGTGGTCCTTAGTGCTTATAATTTCTTTGTGTTTTTCGTTCTCAATAGTTGTCTCAATGATGTCGTTTTCTTCCTAATTGATCATTAGTGTAAAATATGCATGCTTCTTGTTCTTCATGACTTAATGGGTGCTCCGAGTTAACGTTCTCTCCATTTCATGCTTATTTGTTGGGTCCCAGATAAAAATTATCTGCAAACATCATTCTTTATCAGAGTTATTGGTGATGGTGCAAACGGACTGCTTGGCTTATATGTACCTTATATATGTCCCTTGTATACGTCCCTTATATATGTCCCTTGTACTGTATATGTCCCTTGTATGTTGTTCGTATTTGTGTTACTCAGCCAGTGTTCGTGGGTCTGTTGGACACGCTGCATTTTTGGGTTTTTAATTCAACATAATCAAAAATTTGATGTTAAAATACTCTACAGATGTTTACTTCATCCCAATTACAAGCAATATAAACAGCATATATGGTTAATATTTTTGCCCTTTACCTTTATTACATCACATTTTTTATTTAAAGTGCTACTCGTTTTTTGTTGTTTTTTAGTAAAATGTAATAAAAAAAGAAAATCAAATTTAATCAAGTTATGAGTGGAAAAAAATCAACAAATTTACAAGATAGCAAATGTTTTTCAAAACTATCGATGTTTATGAATACGGGTCCCACAGACCTGAACAACATTACATTTACAGCATTTAGCAGACACCCTTATCCAGAGTGACTTACAACTGAGCAGCTGAAGGTTAAGGGTCTTGCTCAGGGGCCCAGCAGTGGCAGCTTGGTGGACCTGGGTTTTGAACCCATGACCTTCCGATCAGTAGCCCAACACCTTAACCACTGAGCTACCACATCCCACAACAAGGGTTAAACTAATTGATGAATTTATTTTATAAATAGTTGAGGTGTCAATATGTTGGCACTTGATTGTAGTAGTCCAACTTTAACAAAATTTATTATCTTGTGTAAAAATCAGAACACTTCAATAAGTCCTACATCATTACATTAACAGCATTTATCAGACACACTTATCCAGAGCAATTGACTTTTTTTTAGCTCATTTTATACAACTGAGCAACTGACGACTGAAGGCCTTGGGATTCAAACTCACAGTCTTCCAATTGATAGGCCAACACCTTAACGTCTAGGCTACCACAACATCTGCCACATGTGGAGAAACCATAGAAAACCAATCTCACTCAAAATAGTGCATATAGAAGTGGCAGGATACCTGTGCTGAATATTCTAATGTAGACTTTATTTAGGAGTAAACAGAAATAATGCTCAAAAGTTGACCGCTTCACCAGAGTTGACTTTCAAATACAAACACACTCCATAGTACACACCGCCATAGCATTTGGGATTCTGTTTGAACCTTGGCATGCTCCATACATGATGAAGAGGAAGTGAAATATGCAGACGGTGTAACTGCTACTGCTATTTCATTATAACAGGGTCATAACTCAAGAGACATGAGAAATGCAATTCATAATGAGCTTTGCTTTTTTATTTGAAATTTGGCAGACATTGTATGTGTGCGTAAACAAAAATGCAAAGGGAAATACACAGTTTAAATGATGTCACAATTTATGCATCCCAAATAGAAAGCACAACTGCAAATCATTTGGAAAATGACAAAATGATCATTTTGGGTCAAAATTAGGAAATTATCGTTTTGGGACGTAGAGACAGAACTAAGGAGATTATAAAAACAACGGCTCTGAGACGTATTGTCACGTCTTCCTGATGAGCCTTACAAACCAGACCCAAATGCCTGATGTTCTGCATATTTTTTAATTCATGTATAAAATAACAAAATCATAATCGCTACACAACATAATCGGGGTCAGTGTCAGAAACAAAGTGTGACATACAACAATGACGAAGTATATGAGGTATAAATACACATTAGGGATATCAAGACACAGGTGGGAAAACACGTGACTTCATTTATAGCTTCCCACGAATTTCTAATGAATCTAATTGTGTGGGTTTTTTTTTTGTTTTTTTTCCCAATCTAGTAGCCTAATTTAAGTCACAATGACCTTAACCAGGCTGCCACTAAGAATAAGTCCTATTTCTGTCTCATGATCCTCATGTGTCTGAGGGCCACCAAGCTGCTACTCCTGGGCCCCTGAGTATGTCCCTTAACCCTCACTTGATCAGCTAGTATAAACAAGATAATTGTAGTTCATTCTGGATAAGGGTGTCTGTACATTCATTCATCTTCTACCGCTTATCCGAACTATCTCGGGTCACGGGAGCCTGTGCCTATCTCAGGCATCATTGGGCATCAAGGCAGGATACACCCTGAACGGAGTGTACACCCTGGATACACCCTGGACACTCATTCACTCACACAATCACACACTAGGGACAATTTTCCAGAGATGCCAATCAACCTACCCTGCATGTCTTTGGACCGGGGAGGAAACCGGAGTACCCGGAGGAAACCCCTGAGGCACGGGGAGAACACGCAAACTCCACACACACAAGGTGGAGGCGGGAATCGAACCCCGACCCTGGAGGTGTGAGGCGAACGTGCTAACCACTAAGCCACCGTGACCCCTGGTGTCTGTACAATTACTATATTTGGATCAGTACATATTTAGAGTATGTATCAGATCCAGAACAACAACAGAACTGGGATAAGCTTCCCTTGCTATTCATTTGTATATCACATTAGAATGCTCTGCCCAGGCATGCACAAGATAATTGTCAGACACTAAAGAGCGTCGCATAACAAAAAAGGTCCTAATTAGGTAAAACAGCAAGGCTGGGTTGAAATAATAATTACACAAATAATAGCCAATTACAGAGCTGTGATCGTCCTTCCCACAGTGCAGGTGCTATTTTAGTTATTCAGGATGCAAAGGCAGTTTAGCTGGATAATGATTCACAGCAGTTTCAACATGGGGAGATGATGGAACTTTAAACTCTCATACAAGCAGGATTCATTTTATTTAAAAGGAGAGCATTTTAAGCCAACAGCACAATATCCTCCATCATCTGCAGTCCTGTTGTGCTTTAGTTATCATCTACTGTAGTGTTAAGGATTTGTGAAGCGGGTTTAAGTTAAGAGACCATCCAAATCATCAGAACCGCAACAAACATCTGTGAAGAACACTGATGTGCCTCATTGAGAGTCTGGTTAAGATGAGGAGGAGCAAATCAAAGCACTGAGTCGTGTTTAAGGAGAATCTGCTCGAGAGTGCTGAGGACCTCAGATTAGGGTGAAAGTTCAGCGGTATGATGTCTGATGTGCATACGGTGTTTTAATTAATCAACCTCAGGCTCTAATCCCTTCTTATAAGGCTCGTTGAATGTTTGATCCTGCGTCATTACTTTTCTATAACAGCAGCTCTAATAGTAGTTCATATTGTGAGGCAAAAATGCAGGTTTATATTTAACACACTCCTTCTAACGGGTTTCTATAGTAACAGGTAATTTACTGCGGCTCGTGTGATCGATGCAACGTGATTTTTCTACTTTTTTATTTTTATTTTTTATTAATTATTGATTTTAAAATTTGTTGCTGATATGGTGACATTTTCTGCAACGGTCCTTGTTTGTTTATTTATTTTTGTTCTTATTCAATTTAATAAAGAGAGACAAAATGCTGAAGGAATGGCAGCTTTAACCTTTATAAAATGATATGACAGGAATTGTTTCACAAGAAGATAATTATTATTATTATTATTATTATTATTTTTCAGCTATTCATTTTCTTGAGATATTCTTTGTTTGTGTGTGTGTGTGTGTGTGTGTGTGTGTGTAGAAAAGATGGAGGTCATGTAATAGTGACTAAAATCACTTACCAGTCATTACCAGTCATTTCTATTGTATTGTTAATAAATGTTTTACGGGGAAATAAATCAATGTTTGTTACAGAAAATCACACACATTGAAACCAAATTTGTATTATTCTACATTAAGGGAAATAAATACAGGTTTGTTGTGTCAGTGTTTACCCACTGATGCTATTTATCCTTATTTTGCCACTTTGACTTTCTGAACACAGAGCCAGAATACGTACTGTATGCTAGAAACATATAGATGGGAGAGAAATTCAAGAAAAATGTGTTTCCTTATGGTGTTAAGTCACCACAAGCCACCAGGACAGCTTCAGTAAACCTTGGTGAAAATCTACAAGTATCTGGGACTGTACTGGTGGGATTCTTCCCAAACATATTCCCTCAGTTGCTGTTTAAGTGACGGTGATGGAGAGCAAAGTCTAACATATTGCTGCAAAATCTCCCATAGGTGTTCAATCAGAGTGAAATCTGATGATTGAAGGCCCCTGCTTTCCATGAGAAAATAGCACGTCTGCAGAAAGAGTGAGTGAAACAGAGAAAAACGGCAAGGCAAGGAAAGGCAAGGAAAAGAAAGGAAAGGAAAGGAAAGGAAAGGAAAGGAAAGGAAAGGAAAGGAAAGGAAAGGAAAGGAAAGGAAAAAACAAGGAAAGGAAAGGAAAGGAAAGGAAAGGAAAGGAAAGGAAAGGAAAGGAAAGGAAAGGAAAAAGAAATTAAAGGAAATGCAAGGCAAGGGAAAAAACAAGGCAAGGCAAGGCAAGGAAAGGAAAGGAAAGGAAAGGAAAGGAAAGGAAAGGAAAGGAAAGGAAAGGAAAGGAAAGGAAGGGATAAAGAAATTAAAAGAAAGGCAAGGCAAGGGAAAAAACAAGGCAAGGCAAAGAAAGGCAAGGAAAAAACAAGTAAAGGAAAGGAAAGAAAAAACAAGGAAAGCAAAGGAAAGGAAATCAAAATAAAGGAAAGGAAAGGAAATGAAAGGAAAGGAAATTGGGAAAAAAATAAAAAATAAAACAATAATAGGAACAAGGAGAAAATGTCAATTTAAATGTAAAAACAAAAGAAAAGAGTAAAGGGAATGACGGAAAAGGAACGGTAAAAGGAAGAGGAAAGGAAAGATTGCAAAATTAGTTGCGGAATTAGATGCTTAATGTTTAATCGCTGTAGACATGTAGAAAATATCTTCTCTCTGTGTTCAATTACTAACACATTCTCACCTTTACATAAATATTATGTTAGTAAAGTGTGATGTTCTGTTGTCTGTTCTCTCTCAGCATGCAGATCCTGTACTGACTGTCATTATGCTATCAGCAGTTTTTTTTAGCCATGTCATATGAAACAATCTATTCAGCTATTTCAGCAGTTTGTTGTTAACATATCAGCAGTAACACTTTTAATTGCTTGTCAGAAGTTGCTTTTAGTTGTATCTGCCAGAAGGTTTATACTGTCTAGGATACACTTATTAAGTACTATATTAGGAACACCCACCTGTACACTTATTTATTCATACAATTAAATAATCAGCCAGTTGTATGTCTGGCAGCTTGGAGAAATATTCACATCAACTAAAACTTATTTTTTTAGGGTAGCTTTTAATTTGACTAATTGTAATTTTACATAGTGCTTATTTTATTGTCTATTTTTGTTGCTTTAATTTTAATCTTTATATTATGTGTGTAATTTTGTTGCTTTTATTTTGCTTTTGTAAAGCGCTTTGAGATCTTCTTTTAAAGCCGCTATAGAAAATAAAGGTTATTATTATTATTATTAACTATCAGAATGGGGGAAAAAAAATCTGATCTCAGTTTAGGGCATGTGGAAGCGTAATGTTTAAAGTGCCGCTTTACTGATTGGAAGATTGTGAGTTCAAATCCCAGGTCCACCAACCTGCCACTGCTGGGTCCTTGAGCAACAACCTTAACTGGCATTTGCTCAGTTGTATGAAATGAGATAGAAATGTAAGTCCACTTCTGTCAAAAATCAATAAAACTCTAGCTTGGTCTGATGAATCTTGATAACAAGGCACACAGATGGTAAAATCAGAATTTAGCACCATCTGCGTGAATCCATGGGCCCATTGTGTTCAGGCTGGTGAAGGTGTTGTAAGGGTGTGGGGAATTTTCTTGGCAAAATTTAGGTCTGTTAATACCAATTAATCATTGCTTGAATGCCACAGACTATTTGAAAATTGTTGCTGAGCATGTGACCTTTTTTAACTTCAATTTAAATGTCATTCATTTTCTACCGCTTAGATGAATAAAGTATCTATCTATCTATCTATCTATCTATCTATCTATCTATCTATCTATCTATCTATCTATCTATCTATCTATCTATCTATCTAATGTTTGTTTATATTTTATGGTTTATATTTATATCACTTTCTTTTAAACTGGTTATTTTTAATTTGTCTACTTTTTTAATAATTCTTATTTTGCTTTTTGAACTCTATTTTATTGTGCATGTGTGTATTCTTTAGTGTATGTGTAATGTCAAACGCACTGTGAAGCACTTTGGTCAGCCATGCGGCTGTTTGTAAAAGTGCTATATAAATAAAGTTGAACTTGAACTATCTATCTATCTATCTATCTATCTATCTATCTATCTATCTATCTATCTATCTATCTATCTATCTATCTATCTATCTATCATGGCTACAATTGATCCAATAGATACTGGATGGTTTCATGAACATGACAAGTTCACGGTTCTTCAGTGGCCTTTCCCGTCACCGGATCTGAATCCTATAGAACACCTTTAGTATGTTTTTTGAACTAGAGATTCACAGCATGACAGTGCACTTGAAATATCTGCCAAAATTGCATGATGCAATCATTTCAACATAGACCAGAATCTCAAAGGAAGGTTTCCAACATCTTGTGGAATCCATTCCATAAATATTGAGATCAAAGCAACACCTTCCCCAATATTAGTATTAATAGTATTACTAATAAAATGCTCAATGAGTGAATCTCCTAACGAGAAATTATTTAGTGCTTAATTAAGATATGCATTAAACATGTTTTGAAAGAAATAATCAAAGAAGTAAAATGTAAAATCTACAAAGCCAACGGATGAGCGAAGCTTTTTCAGTGTAGGATGAAAGGAGAATCATGTGCAATAGTGTGGGAGACGGAAGCAATGAGACACTGCAATAATGTGAGAGAAGAGTCTGTACTCTTCTTACGTAGGAGTGCAGGAGAAAAATGGAAGTGTCTTCCTTATACAACATTGTGGAAGAAGTGTGTTTCATACCAAGTATAGAACTCTCACTCTCTCATTTTCTACCGCTTATCCGAACTACCTCGGGTCACGGGGGTCATCGGGCATCAAGGCAGGATACACCCTGGACGGAGTGCCAACCCATCGCAGGGCACACACACTCTCATTCACTCACGCAATCACACACTACGGACAATTTTCCAGAGATGCCAATCAACCTACCATGCATGTCTCTGGACCGGGGGAGGAAACCGGAGTACCCGGAGGAAACCCCCGAGGCACGGGGAGAACATGCAAACTCCACACACACAAGGTGGAGGCGGGAATCGAACCCCCAACCCTGGAGGTGTGAGCCGAACGTGCTAACCACTAAGCCACCGTGCCCCCTCAGCCTTTGGCTTGAAAAGAAAAATAGTGAAAATTGAATTATACTGGTTTGCATGTGAGAGAGAGAGAGAGAGAGAGAGAGAGAGAGAGAGAGAGAGAGAGAGAGAGAGAAAGTAGAGTCTTCTACTTGAAATCAAAACTTTATATACATATAATTTTTTTCCTTAATTACCATTTATTACCATAATTTCTTGTACCACAATGCAAAAAAATCTTTTAACATGTATTGATTGTCAGAATACGGTCATACAGTACACCTCTAAAACACAGAATAACTACTTATCTTTAAAGGATAATACAAAATTCTTAAATACAGGTCATTTCTGTTGTATAAAGTATAAAAGTACAGTATAATCTTTCAGATCAGTGCATTCTATCTGGAAATAAGGATTTTCACATGTCAGTGAACCCTGTACGGTTTCACATCGATGACTGTCTATGATGGTGTAAAAGGTGAATTTTAAATAAAATATACAGTATGTTGCTTTAACTACTCATATTTCAATCATTCTTTTTCTCAATTCCTTTTCTAGTGATTTGTTGAAAAGTGCACCCCTGTAGTGAATATAAATCTGTAATATCGTACTATAAAAATATAATACTTTAATATCATTTTTATAATATGATATACTTATAATACTATTATATAAAATTGTTTAAAAAAATATTTGAAAAAAGAATGGGGGGCACGGTGGCTTAGTGGTTAGCACGTTCGCCTCACACCACCAGGGTCGGGGGTTCGATTCCCGCCTCCACCTTGTGTGTGTGGAGTTTGCATGTTCTCCCCGTGCCTCAGGGGTTTCCTCCGGGTACTCCGGTTTCCTCCCCCGGTCCAAAGACATGCATGGTAGGTTGATTGGCATCTCTGGAAAATTGTCCGTAGTGTGTGAGTGTGTGTGTACCCTGCGATGGGTTGGCACTCCGTCCAGGGTGTATCCTGCCTTGATGCCCGATGACGCCTGAGATAGGCACAGGCTCCCCCTGACCCGAGGTAGTTCGGATAAGCGGTAGAAGATGAATGAATGAAAAAAAAATGTTTGAAGAAATAGGGCATGTTACATGCTTTTCCTTACAACTCCAAGGTTGGGGTTCAAATTCCTTTCTGTATTGGTTTCCTCAGGTATGCTGGTTTCCTCCTCAAGTCCAACATGTGTTGTAGGCTTATTGTCCAGAGTGTGTGAATAGTTTTGCGAGTGTGTATGATTGTAACCTGCCACAGCTTGGCACCTTGCCCAGTATGCCCACAGCCTTGAGCCCTGAGTCCCCTGGACTCAACTCCGAGCTCCATGTGACCCTGTGTGGAACAACCTTACTGAAAGTGGACTGATAGATTATTGAAGACTCAGAAATTGAAACTAGCATACTGTACATCAAAGTATGTTCAGTTTAATTGAACTGAATCAGAGTCGAATCGAATCATATGGGTGGTGAATCATATGGGAACTGAATTGTATCAGCTCAGTATTGAACTGTAGTGTTAAATGGATCGTTTTTGTATCGTAACATACAGTACACTGGGTATCGAGATGTCTCTTTCCAACCTTTAATATGCATGAGCTTTCAGGGAAATTCACATCCTTCCAGCAACTGTTACTTCTGGTTAGGGTCATGGAGTTAACCTTGGGAGCACCAAACACAAAATTTTCACAAATTTAAACACTCATTCGTGCCCTTGGGCAATTTATAGTCAATATTGTAGACAATAGCATGCGTTTGAGAGGTGGGAGGAAATCAGAGGACCTGGAGGAAACCCATGGGGAAAATATAAAACTCTATCTATCTATCTATCTATCTATCTATCTATCTATCTATCTATCTATCTATCTATCTATCTATCTATCCATCTATCTATCTATCTATCTATCTATCTATCTATCTATCTATCTATCTATCTATCTATCCATTCATCTAGGAAATCCAAGCAGCACAGCTTTCTTAAGTACTTAGAAATGTCTGATAATTAACAACTAGCACCTTCACACTTAACTTACAGCAAGATACTTTTACAGTAAAACATCTGGCCTGAGAGTTGTTACAGAAGCACAGAAGCAATCATATACAGTACTTTATCCATGATACGAGCTCTGATCTGCCAGGGGGTGCAAAATGTATTCTTAAGTCATTATATGCTGTTTTGTTCTTGAACCGTTCTTAAAATTGGACAGGAAATTAAAGTGGATATGAGATATTACAAAAAAAAGCCTTCATTAGCAGAATTACTCTCCTTTGAACATCTCTGGAAATGTGAACTTTATCAGATAAATGAAATAGAGTATTAGATAAAAGGGGAACATGCATATCTATCTATCTATCTATCTATCTATCTATCTATCTATCTATCTATCTATCTATCTATCTATCTATCTATCTATCTATCTATCTGTCTGTCTGTCTGTCTGTCTGTCTGTCTGTCTATCTACATAGCTGTCTATCTATCTATCTATCTATCTATCTATCTATCTATCTATCTATCTATCTATCTATCTGTCTGTCTGTCTGTCTGTCTGTCTGTCTGTCTATCTACATAGCTGTCTATCTATCTATCTATCTATCTATCTATCTATCTATCTATCTATCTATCTATCTATCTATCTGTCTGTCTGTCTGTCTGTCTGTCTGTCTATCTACATAGCTGTCTATCTATCTATCTATCTATCTATCTATCTATCTATCTATCTATCTATCTATCTATCTATCTATCTATCTATCTGTCTGTCTGTCTGTCTGTCTATCTATCTATCTATCTATCTATCTATCTATCTATCTATCTATCTACTGTATCTATCTGTCTGTCTGTCTATCTATCTATCTATCTATCTATCTATCTATCTATCTATCTATCTATATATCTATCTATCTATCTATCTATCTATCTATCTATCTATCTATCTGTCTGTCTGTCTGTCTGTCTGTCTGTCTCTCTGTCTATTTATCTATCTGTCAACCAGAATGAACTTATTATTTTTTCACAATATAAATAAAAATCCTGAAATGAGTTTTCTAGAGCAGCGATGTAACTCTTAAGCTCCAGTCAAAAGTGTTAAGTATTGTGTGATACTCTTGACAGTTCTCTCTAAATTTACCTGAAGAGCTTTGAAACTTTTGTGAAAGAAATTATTTTTATAACCTTTAATAAAACAATTAAACTTTTTAAAACATACACTTTTCTCAGTTGGAGCCAAAGGTCTCTAACCTTCACACGTAAAAAACAAAAAGTATTAGAAAAAAAATGAGAAAAGTATACTGTATGTTTTACATTTACAGGGTTTCATGTGCTTATGTAGCATGTTGAATGAAAAAAAAAAAGTTTATAATCAATATATGTCTTTTCTTTTAAAGCTGTTAGGTCTGTATGCAGAGCAACATTCTTACTATCCTGCATACTCTTCCGGACAAAACTTCGGCGCGTAACTTTTGTCCTAGACCCGTGAATGAGGTGTCAAATCGACCAGCTCATTGAGGAGAGGTGTGCAATGACTTTTATAAGCAATCCGAGTACCGGTACTTCCGGTACCGGGTCTCAAAGTGGCCTTTTTTCCCATAGACTCCCATTATAGAATTTGGAGGTTTATAACTCCAAGGGCAAGCGTTCGAACTATCTACACCAAACTCGACCAGCTCCTTTAGGGTGATACTCTGAACAAACTTTTAAATTGGTGTACCGACTGGCCTTCCGGTTGTGCCGTAGCCCCGCCCCCAAAATATGCAAAATCAAAAAAACTTTTTACAACATGGACATGTGACATATCAAAACACTCAGAACAATGAGGGGAACTTCCTCACGTGTACTTTGATGAAGTCACAAATCACGTGATTTCATGTGAAAATAGAAAATTTGCACAACATGGACATGTGACATCAAAACACTCAGCACAATGAGGGGAACTGCCTCACATGTATTCTGGTCACGTCACGTGAAGTCACGTCACAGTGATGTCACGTGACATCACTGTCACGTGATGTCACGTGAAAATCAAAATTTAGCACAACATGGACATGTGACATATCAAAACACTCAGCACGATGAGGGGAACTTGCCACGTGCAAGCACCATTCACATTTTCTTCAGGAAATGTACGTATCTTATCCCCCTTTAAAGCTTCTGTGTTTATCCATTTATTTATTCATTTATTAATCTTTAGTACTAACCAGAGAAAACCCAACAACACTCCACACAGAGAGCAACCCATCCATCCATTCATCTCTTCATCCACCCATCCGACCATTCATTCATCCATCCGTATCTCCTCCCATCTGTCCGTCCATCCATCCATCCATCCATTATGGAGTCCATAGACATAGACATACGTACATGTTAATCAGAGATATTAACATCCGTCCATCCTTCCTTCCATCCACAAATCAACCCATCTATTATCAGAAATTGTTAATTCCTTGTTAAGGTCATGGATTCAACTTTAGGAGAGTCACACATGACGTGTTAACACATTAACACACTTGTTCACAACTGGGGGCAATTTTAAAGTCATGGTCGTACATAGCTGAGTGCTTTTGAATTGTAATAGGAAATTGGAGAACTTTGAGAAACCCAACATGGACATGGGAAGAATATATAAAACTTAACACACATTGAATTGTAAACCCAAAAACTGTGAGACAGCAACACTGCCAATGCACTACTATGCTTGTCTATCTATCTATCTATCTATCTATCTATCTATCTATCTATCTATCTATCTATCTATCTATCTATCTATCTATCTATCTATCTCTTTATTTGTGTCAATAAAGCTTAGATTTGAAGACAGAATTGGATTAATCTCTGATTTGCTGCATGCCTATTCTGGAACACAAAATACTGTACATCATATTGACATCCAAAGCATTTAACAAAGTACATAACTGCTGTTGCCCATATCATTAATTACACTGCTTGTCACTTTGTCATTCTCAATTATTTCTGAAACAGATTTAATTGTTTTGTTTTTGTCTGAATTGGAACAAAAGCAAGTCATTTCCTCAACAGATGCTCCATCGCTGAGAGTAGGACAGTGTAAGAACAGCTTGTCACGTTGATAGTTCACACTGGCACTGAGACTTCATTTGCCTCTTATGATCGACATGACCGGAGCGTATTACCTCTCTCCGGGCAGCTGGTAATGCATTTGGTAGAGCAGGAGGGTGGGGGGGTTGGTTGGGGAATGAAATATCCATGAACTGAAGAAAAAGTAATAATTCCTCTCCGGAGCCTAAGGATGCAGACGGTGCAATGTTTTCACTTTGACAGACAGAAATCAATAAGGCAGATCTGATATGGAACAATTTACGAATGACACTTCACTCATCACACCATATTGGAAAACATATTGTACAGTCTCCCTCTGTGCTGAGACTTGCTCTCACGATGGTGTTCTTTTCTTTTTTTTTTCTTTTTGTAAATTGAACATTGGCTGTGAACTTTAAGAAGCACAGCACTGGTAAAGCTTCAGTGTATAAACACTTGTATTTTTATTTATTTATTTATTTGTTGTTGTTGTTTTTTTTTTTTCCTTTATATTGGGCATTGGTGATAATGGATTGTACGTTTCTTTAATCAAAAACATTTCCTATTTTTTCATTAATTCAGTTTCATATTGCATTCGCTGTTTGACTTGCGTGTATTTAATATTAAGGCCCACCAAAAAGCTTCTGCATAGAAATGGCAGTGAATTGCACTGATATGTGTTCTGGCAGTAAGGTGGTGGAATGAACTTCCCCTAAAGATCTGGACAGCTGAATCACTGGCTATTTTCAAACCTACTAGAAGACCTACTTATTCATGAAACACTTACAATTGCACTTGTGTGTGTGTATTTAAAAAAAAATAATAAATTATTTCAAACAGTGTTTTAGGCTCATGGTATCTTAAGTATGTAACCTAGGAAACCAGAGTTTATGCATTCAGAGTCTTAAGCAATTTTGTTCATCGCTCTGGATAAGGGCGTCTGCCAAATGGTGTAAATGTAATTGTAAATGTATATCCGAGTGGTATGAAATGACAAGAAATCCCATTTAGTATTTGGTGTGTGATACAATTCTGAAGTCATCTGGCAAATTATTCTCTCTTTTTTTTTTGGCAGCTTAAAAAATCAAATCAAAAAATGTCAGCTAACCTCAGTATAATTGAAGTGCTTTGAGAAGAGATTATGAATTAAGAATTATATAAATAATTTTGCTGCTGAATTGTTTGTTGACTTCAAATACATATACATACATACATACATTCATACATACATACATACATACTCACTGTGAACTATATATATAGCTTGAATTTTTATTATATTAATTCTTTATACTACTCCTTATGTTTATCTTCTGTTCTATGTTTATGTTCTGTAAAGCTGCTTTGAGACAATGTCCATTGTAAAAAGCGCTATGCAAATAAACTTGAATTGAATTGAATTGAAATCATAACACTTCCATTTGTTTTATTCTGTAAAGCACATAAAGTAAGACGACAACAGCAAGATTAATGATCTGAATATATGCTTGTATATGCTTGTATATTTATAGAATTTATATAATGAACATGATCTCTAATAGCCTTCAAGATTTATTTTGACATCAAACTTGTTCTGGAAAATCAGAATGTCATTGGTTAATGATTAAGGACACGAGTTAACGTAAAAGAATAAGTTTGGTCTGTATTACATGATTAATAAGAAAATATTCCAATATTCCTAAACATAGTTGCAAGCTACAGTACATTCACCACCTTGTGGCTCAAGTGTTTAAGTGCTCTGACCCCAACCTATAAAGTTGGAAAAAAATTAAAAAATAAATAAATAAATGCACTGTGCTGTAACGTACTGTATATGTGCCAAAATAAAAGCTTATATTCATGGCAACATTTTTTCTTCGTATCTGGATAATACACTAGTTCAGGATAGTTATAGAATTGTTTAGAATATGATAGATTTCAAGGTGTTGACTTATAGACCTTTAATTGAGAATTTGTGATATGCTAAACAAACAAGTATGATCCATAGAGGACCCACCTTTCAACTCATTTACATAGACTTATAGGATCTGCTGCTAATGTCTTAGACAATATCTGGCACCTGCTTTTAATGTTTTGTGTAATTCATATCGTAGCACCTACAGCAAAGAAGGAACATGGAGAAAGATGCAGATGAGATGAGAAAGGGATCGGAAAACCGGTGCTCTTTTATTGAAACTCAAAGGTAGTGAAGCAAACAGTTGAACAGAGCGGGCAGCAGTGCTGTGTATTGAGCAGCATTAAGGTGCAGGGAACAGGGGGAAAGCTGAAAGCACCGAGGCAGACGACAGGAGTGTGGCATGGCTCAGGAGATCAGGGAGCGTCGTATTCTTCAATCCTGGTTCTCTGTGAACACACAAGAAAGGAAAAACAGCCCATTAGTAGACTTCTCGGGACTCAACTCTTACTTCCAAACTCTTACCTCTTACCACTCAAGCTGAGCCAGGCTTTTACAGCTTGAGTGTGAGGAGCTGGAGGTCACTTCTCCTTAGCTCCTCCAGTTATGGCGGGCTTTCTGCTGCTTCACCTTGCAGTCACCTGTGCTATCCATGGTGCTGAAGCTCTGCTGTTTCTCTAGAACTGCCAGTTTTTGGTGCAAAGAGCAAATTTGTGCAGCTGTCATATGGCAGTGGGTCACAATATATAAAGCATAACTTCTTTAAAAGTTACATGTACTCGTGCATGATATGACTACCCCAAATTCATGTGAAGGAATTTAAAGTTCAATGGGCATTTTTATTGGCTTTTCCTGGTCCAAGGTTGGGTTAGACTAGCTTCCTAGCAGTCAAATGCAGCGGTAACCCTCTCTTCATTTCTACCTAATGAGAGCGATGCAGCAGCGTTTTAGCCCTTTAGTCTGCCTAGCACTTGCTCACAACTTAATCTGTATCTCCAAAATTTCAGTGTTTCTGATAATTCTCCTGTGAACCTTATTACACTGCATTCTGTATGTACGCTATTTCTATGATAAATGTCTCTTTTAAATGCAATCAACATTACTATAAAAGAGTGAATGAGACAATATTTAATATGCTTTATAGTGAAATTCTTGCTATATGCTATATTTTCATTCACCACTGATGATCAACGATAATCTTTCAATCACACACAATATACTGCATCCAGAATTGAAGCAGAATATCCTGTACAGTATAATGTATGCAAATGCAATGCTGCCACCCTGAAAGCGCATTTGCACCCTGCACCCCGCATTTGCCTTTTTATTAATTTATTTTTTTAAATAAATCAGATTTTCCTTCATAAAAGTAAATGTACCGGCATGTACAGTACGTACATCGATGGGTGAACCACAGGGTTCTTTTCTGACACTTCATATGTATTTGAATGTGCCGGAAAAGTGACACAATGAGAGAAGGGAAAAAATGAATCAGCACTTTTTTGAGTTTCTCTCCAGTCTTAAAGCACATGTGTAGGGTCCATACAGAGACCAGAAGCTTAAATTACTCATTCTGCCTCTTTGAATAAGAAGAACCTGTGCAAGGAATCAAAAATGATTCATATTGAAGTCAGATAATGCATCCATTTGTAAAATCTATCATAATTTACTGGGGATGATGATAGTAGCATGTCTGATTGGATTACATTATTCAACTTTCTTCAGCCTCACTCTCCTAACAGAACACCAAGATCTGAACACCAACTGTATTTATTCTCCATTTTTGTATTAAGAGAAAGGAAGATCAAGTATTTTCTGTGATTGACTCTAAACTGGAACATTCTTCCCTTTCATGTGATGTAATTTTTTATTTTTTTTTAATAGAACAAATAAATAAATAAATAAATAAATAAATAAAAGTAGGGAATGGAATAGTCATCTGCCATTTTTAAAGCCTCTCCCATTATTATATATTCAACCACTATATATCAGTGGTCCCCAATCCCCGGGCCAAATGGTACCGGGCCGCCCAAGGAACATTAAATTATTTCCATTTTATTTACTGTGGTGTATTTCTCTCAGGTTTGTGCGACTTTCCATGGACGAGAGGTTACTGGGAGCTGAGAGACATCACATAAAGCCGCACCAATACCGCGTAAGCGCAAAATATCGTGATATCGGGTCGGTTTTATGTGACGTCTGGAGCTGAGCGGCTGCAAACGGCAGTGGCGTTGCATCTTTGGTGGAGAGAAAGTGTGTATCGCTCTTCTCTCTGTTCACCGATACTTTCTCATGTTTAACAGTGCTTGTTGTACGTGTATATTGTGTTTGCTCAAATTTAACCAACAAATTATCAAAAATGAGTACGAAACAGACGACGTTAGAAACTTAGAAACTCTGCCGGTGTTCTGGATTAAAGTCATGGCTGAATACCCTGAGATTGTCACCACAGCAACTTAAATCCCTATTGCCATTTCTGACATACTATCTGTGTGAAGCGGGGTTTTCTGCAGTGACAGCAACCAAAACAAAACAACAGAATAAACTGGACATAAGCAACACACCTTGGGTGTCATTGTCTCCTATTACCCCAGATGGAACCGTCTCGTTGCAAAGAAACAAGCTCAGGGTTCTCATTGATTTAGCGTTCTAGTGAGTTAAAAAGGCATGTTTAAATACAATTAAATGAAAATGATCAATTTTAATTTAATTGTAACAACTTTGGTTATGTCGAGATCACAAGAAAATTGAGTCGTGATCGCGATATAACATGAAAGAAAAAAAATTGAATAATGAACGGCCTTAAGACGTTCATATGTTTTTATCTTATGTCTTATCATATAACGTCACGTTAAGTAACATGTTATGTATAGCACTTTGTATTGTATCTTTAAACATGCTTTATAGCTAAAATATGACTTGACGACTTGAATACTGCAAATCTGACGCGATCATATTTAATCAAATTAGAATGTATGAAAAACAAATCATTGGTTGTTGCTTTATATTTGACAAATGAATCTAATTGCTCTATGATATGGGTTAAATAAATAAATAAGTAGTATTTATTTCATATTAATAAAACTGTGTAACAGGATGTTTGGAAGGGCACCATAATGTTTGTATGGTTTTTATATTTTTCCCTCAGCAATGCACTACATAGTAGGTGTAATGAGCTCACAGAATCGTTGTCTGTTTTGAGAAAAGCTCTTTGTGTTCCCATAAGTCCCTAGTCCTTTCTTTTTTAGCAGAGGCACATTATTATAGGTGACATACTGGTGGTAATGTCACATGATGCTGACAGCTGCTGCAGGCAGCCTGCCTACTCAGTGGCTGCCCACGTAGGAGTTCATGTCAGACTGGCTCACTCGACTCCATACTCCACCTTGTATTTGTTTGCGAAGAGAGTTGAAGGATATCCGCTAGAGACACCTTTATGGAGGAAATGTAGCTTTAGATGTTTTAAAAGCATTCTTTAGAATGTCGATCCCTGAACTGTCTTTCCCCAAACCGTGTGTATATGTCGGTATTAGTGTAACACTGAAGCCTTTATTATCAAATTCTTTTATCCACATATCCCAAATAATGAGGCTGGGGTAGGAGCACTGGGGCAGCTACTGTATGATATAGCACCCATGGAGCAAGGAGGGTTAAGGGCCTTGCTCAATTGAACCTTCAACAACAGAGAGCCTTAACCATTTTAGCCAACACTGACCCTAATCATCTTGCTATAAAGGGAGGCAAACCCAGGCCACTTCGGTAAACAAAGGAATTCTAACCACTAAACCATATGAGAAGATGATAAAAGATGAGACACTAAGACACAGAGACAAGACAAAAGGTATTGTTTCAGTACTGTACATGCATATATCTAAGGACTAAAACAGAACATGGTCTAATAATGGTTGTGTTGTAACATATGTTTTATTCCTCTAATTCTACAGAATAAGCCATTGTTTGCAAGGACATGTCATGCTTTTTTATTTGAGATCAATTTTTATGAAGATTTTCCAGGTAGCATCCCAGCCTTAACTCTCATACTATACAACATACTGTAGCGTTTAGCACTGTAGCTAAAATCTCTAAAGTCTCTATCAAACTTCAGGATTTGCATTTCTGGACCTAAAATATGCTGGAGTAGGAAAAAACAAGGCATCTCCTTTGCCTTCCTAAAAGGTATAAACTTCATCTAATGTAAAAAAAAAAACAAAAAAAAACAAAAAACAGCTGAATAAATTTAGTTTATTTTCTAGCCTACTGTACAGTAAGCTGGTGATATGCCATTGCTAATGTTACTGTAGATTCACATCAATTGCAGTGGATAACATCATTTTTCATAAGATTCTCAGGCACCAGTTTTCTCATACAAACTTAATTCCATTAGTTAAGACCATTTTTTTTTATTACTTTTTTTACTTTTAGCAACTTGCCTTAAGTGTATTATTTTAGCTTAATAATTCGAGTTTTAAGTACGATTTTGACACATCATCTATACCTCAAGGGGCATGGTGGCTTAGTGGCTTAGTGCTTAGCACGTTCGCCTCACACCTCCAGGGTCGGGGTTCGATTCCCGCCTCCGCCTTGTGTGTGTGGAGTTTGCATGTTCTCCCCGTGCCTCGGGGGTTTCATCCGGGTACTCCGAATTCCTCCCCAGGTCCAAAGACATGCATGGTAGGTTGATTGGCATCTCTGGAAAATTGTTCCTAGTGTGTGAGTGAATGAGAGTGCGTGTGTGTGCCCTGTGATGGGTTGGCACTCCGTCCAGGGTGTATCCTGCCTTGATGCCCAATGACGCCTGACGCACAGGCTCCCCGTGACCCGAGATAGTTCGGATAAGCGGTAGAAGATGAATGAATGAATGAATCTATACCTCACTTAAATTTATTTTCTCAGTACTTTATCCACTCTGCATGCTACTAACCGTATTTTATATCTTAAAGAATCAGTTAGATTATTGCAGTTTGGACCACAGTGTTAAGCCAGTGTTGAGACAGTATTAATTTATAGGTTTTGTGTTAATACAGTGAACTGTGGGCACAATTAGAGCGCTCCAATCTTTGAATTTATAATAAAATATCCTGCACTTTTCTAGAAATGAAAATTATTAAGAAGAAGCAGGTAACATCTACTATATCAGCTAAAATATGAGAACACTAAATATGACACTAATAATCTTTTCATATTGCCAAGAAACTCCTAAAGTCATTACTTTAGTTCACTTAGAAGCTATGAATTATCATCTAGTTTGTGACCCTCTACCTTATTGAGGGGGAAAAAAAACTCTCAACCTTTTATACAGTACATTCTCTGGCAGTGTAGTACATACTTCACTTATAGAAGTCAAGAGTGTCTGGAGTAAAGAGCTGCAGAAAATCACCGAAAAAGACATTTAGAGCCTCGTGATGTCCATTTTGCAGTCACAGCCTTTTCAATCTCTTGCTAAAAAAGACTTCAAGTTCCCAAGAAATTGGGAAATGATGTGTAAAAGTGATGATTCTTTGTATTAAAGCTTGCAGCTTCTACTTCTGTGTAATAACGTTCATGATTTATAGTGAAGCTGATGACGTAGTTCATACTAGTTACTTAAACTCATATAATATAAAATTCTGAATTGTCTATGGAGATAAAAACATGGAATGTTACAGTTTAACATTGTATTTAAAGGTGCGGTGCACGATGTTTGAAAGCCAATGTTGACATTTGAAATCACCAAAACAAACACGCCCCTAACCCAAATGGGTGTCACTCCTGTTTTGATATCTCCGCCCCACACATACATACGTAACCCAGGCAACTATTATGGCGGAACCTGCTGGGGCGGCTGGCCGAGGGGATATTTTTATCAATAAATGAACACAATGAGTAATACTATGGTAATACAGATGTGTTTTTGTAGTACTGTGTGTTGTACCGTGAAAGGTTTAGCTCCGTTTCACGCGGAAGACGACCTTCAACACCTAGAACCCGAGGCAGAGGTAACGGCAGGTATCCACCATGTCAATGTTTCAATCGCTTTCTGCTAATGTCACACACACGCACTGAACACTCTCTCCGCCGCATATTGACAAGACACGCCCCTTTCTGCTCACTGGCTACACGTTTGTTTTGTTTGTCAGCCTGACTCAGTCTTCTGAAGCATTTCTCAAACATCATACACCCCACCTTTAAAGAAAGAATGTAATGCATTTAGTATCTATCTATCTATCTATCTATCTATCTATCTATCTATCTATCTATCTATCTATCTATCTATCTATCTATCTACACAAATCAGACACAACATAAAGACCATTAACAGGAGAAATGAATAACATCAAGTATCTCGTTACATTGGCACCTGTCAGGAGGAGGGATATGTGAGGCAGCAAGCGGGCAAGCGTAAAGATCTGAGTGACAATGACAAGGGCCAAATTGTGATGGGAAGATAACCGGCCAAGAGCATCTTCAAAACACCAGGTTTTCGGGAGTGTTCCTGAGATGCAGTGGATAGTGGAGAACCGGTGAACCTGTGTGAACAAGGCTCAGAGATGTGTGTGGGGAGTAAAGTGCTAGCCCATCTGGTTTGGTACAACAGAAGAACTACTGCAGTGCAAATTTCTGAATTTCACCTTTTGAATGATCAAAAGGTGTCAAAATGACAAGGCATGCAGCTGGAGAAAAAATAGACATTATTTTATTAGAATTAATATTTACAGAAGTAGTTTTATGTAGAGTTCAATTCAATTCAGTTCAGTTGTATTTGTATAGCACTTTGAACAGTGGACATTGTCTGAAAGCAGCTTTACAGAACATAAAATGTTTATGTAGATTTATTTGAATTTATCCTTATTTATCCCTAATGAGCAAGCCTGAGGCAAACTGTGGCAATTAAAAACTCCCTTAGATGGTATGAGGAAGAAATCTTGAGAGGAACCAGACTCAAAGGAAAACTACCCTCATCTGGGTGACAGCAGAGACAATATAAATTATTATAAACACCGGAAAGTGTTATTATAAATAATGTCCTTTCTATAGTCATACAGTATACAGTCAATTTGGGGTTGTACTGTATAACCAGGAGCTCACGAGCAACTCAAAAATTAGCTCATCATCTGAGTTCATTAAAGATTTAACACCAACACCTTCATACCAAAGCCTACAAATTCTCAACGATGGAGATTCAGCATGTGTAAAATGTTTTGTGTATTGATTAAAAGGGTTGTTCTCATCAAAGACCTCATGGGGTTGGCAATTTCTATTCAAATGGCTAAAAGCGGCATGAAGCGGAATCCAACTGGAGATGGTACATCTCTTGGTGCCTCAGGATCCTCACAGGGTTGGCCTCTTCTTACCAAAGGTCTAAAATTTTCATGAATCCAAACACAACTGGAGCTGGCATAATCTCTGGATGCCTCAGGATGGTGAAGAAAAAGAGAAGCAAGTGGAGAGCGTATAAATTAGCGTATCTGAAGTTGATAATATTACCAAGCACTAGATGATAATGTTCTTTTGATTAGATCTTCAGGAGCATACGGTCATAGGATGTGTTATGTGTATGGCTAACGAGATGTGTCTTTAATCTACATTTAAACTGAAAGAGTGTGTCTGAGCCACGAACACCATCAGAAAGGCTATTTAAAAATAGCGGAGCTTAATACGAATACTCTCTGCTGCCTTTATTAGACTTTGATAATCTGTGAACTAACAGAAGTCTGAAGTTTTGTGATCTCAAAGAGATACAAATGATCAGAAAATAACCATAAAACAAGTTAGTTCCAGGCATTACTTCAGTTTCTAGCAGCTATAAACAGTCACATTTTTTCCTTCATACTTCCAGAAGCCTCTGTCCATTTTCTGTTTGCTCTCTATACAAAGTGCATGGTCACATACACCAAATGTAAAGTCTTGTCAGCATATAATAACCTTGCCTCATTTTCCTGTTGTCTCTTTTGTATGTACCCTTTGGATTTATCTGGCTGTTTATTCTTAAAGGTGGGGTCTTCATTGTTTGAGAAATGCTAATTTAGATGTTTAGAAATGATAAACGTGTAACATTGACATGGCGGATAAAAACAAAGAAAGAAAGTGAAGAAAGGCTTACGGTAAGGCAAGAAGCAGGACCCGTGTTAATATAGGATCAGCTTTCCAGCGCTGGAGAGAACTGAACGTCTTCAGTGTAAAACGAGATAAACCTTTCACGGTACAACACACAGTACTACAAAAACACATTTGTATTACCATAGTATTACTCATTGAGTTCATTTACTGATAAAAATATACCCTCGGTCAGCCGCCCCAGCAGGTTCCGCCATAATAGTTGTCTGGGTTATACTTGGGTTATACTTGGCTGGTGTATGTGTGGGGCGGAGCTATCAAAACAGGGGACCCATTTGGGTTAGGGGCGTGTTTGTTTTGGTGATTTCAAATGTCAACATTGGCTTTCAAACAACGGAGACCCCACCTTTAACTGTAAGCTCTGTGTTATCTGTTACGACAACAAAGGAAAATGAATTAAATTTAGCGTATTAATGTTAACCTTCGTTTTAAATGAATCAACACCTCGTGATCAATTATACACACATTTACAGTACTGTTTTCTTTTCATTTTAAGCAGATATAGTATTTATTTAAATTATTTAAAACATCATTGAATATAATAAATCAATCCTCTTTGAGTGTTATATATAAAATATGTTTTATGTATATATAAACTATAAACAGCAGTAAACTGTAATAAACTGTATTTGCTGTAGCAACGCTTTGCTTTTTAAAAATGCATCAGAAATTTGTGCAGGTTTCTAAGGAAATTGGCTGGAATGTATCACTGAGCATCTTCACTAATTTGTCACAGTTCTTCTGGAGACTTTAACTGTCTGGACTTCACGGGTAAGAGCCAACAGCCTCCACCCATTATGTTGTTTTTCTGTTCTTTGCGGTAGTGAAAGTATTGCTTTTTTTTTCTGACTTACTATTATATCTTTTGTAACGTTTGTTTGTGTGTGTGTGTGTGTGTGTGTGTGTGTGTGTGTGTGTGTGTGTGTGTGTGTGTGTGTGTGTGTGTGTGTGTGTGTGTGTGTGTGTGTGTGTGTGTGTGTGTGTGTGTGTGTGTGTGTGTGTGTGTGTGTGTGTGTGTGTGTGTGTGTGTGTGTGTGTGTGTGTGTGTGTGTGTGTGGTAGCTCAGTGGTTAAGGTGTTCAACTACTGATCGGAAGATCATTGGCTCGAATCCCATGTTCACCAAGTTGCCACTGCAGGGCCCATGAGCAAGGCCCTTAACCATCAATTGCTCAGGTGTATAAACTGAAATAAGACAATGTAAGTCACTCTGGATAAGAGTGTCTGCTAAATGCTGTAAATGTGTGTGTGTGTGTTAACTCAGTAGCGAAGAAGCGATAAAATAAACATCTAATAATGAAAGTTGCATTAAGATAAAAATTAGTACACTTAAGACTCCCACAATGTAATATATAATATAATGGTCAATATTTTATGATTGTTTTACTTAAATTTCTTTCCCAGAGTTCTAGCAGCACAAACTATACACAATGTGGCACTGCAGGCAGAGCAAATGTTACAAGATTTCCACATTCATAAAAAACCATTTTCCCAGTCGCTTGGCCATCTGTTCTCGATAGATACAATAAAACAAGCTATCATGAGACCATGCAGATGCACAAGGTGACACTTTGCAGCGCAGCCAGAGAGGCATTGAATTCCAAGTACACTGTCATGACATGAATATGATTTTTAACCCGAGATCTCATTTCAGGGTCGAGCTCTGCAATGTGAAAAAAAAAAAAAGACATCTTCAGTTCTCAGTAGAAAATGTATGACTTCGACATAAGAGCTGTTCTTGAACTAATATTTCATTGGAACATTTCCGTTAATTAAAATGTCAACATGATCTGAGAAGTTCATTCATTCTCTTTAGTTAATAAATGAGGACTTTACTACAAGGCTGCTATTGAATTTACACTTGATGTTTTGAGCTTTGTATTTTATGGCAGTTCCTTAAGATTTCAGCTGAAATGCAGATTATCGGTTGACAAGAGGAGAATTTTCTTGACAAGAACTGCAACATAAGCTTTTCTTTAATTCTCTGAAAAAAAAGATTCATTTTTACATTACAATTTTTTTAAATGTATTATTATTGTTGTTGTTGTTGTTGTTATTATTATTATTATTATTATTATTATTATTATTATTATTTATATAACACTTTAAACAATAGACATTGTCTCAAAGAAGCTTTAGAGGAATATGAAAAGTTTGAGTAAATATGACAAACCTAGGCGGGCACGGTGGCTCGGTGGTTAGCACGCTCGCCTCACACCTCCAGTGTTGGGGGTTCGATTCCCGCCTCCACCTTGTGTGTGTGTGGAGTTTGCATGTTCTCCCCGTGCCTCGGGGGTTTCCTCCGGGTACTCCGGTTTCCTCCCCCGGTCCAAAGACATGCATGGTAGGTTGAGTGGCATCTCTGGAAAATTGTCCGTAGTGTGTGATTGCATGAGTGAATGAGAGTGTGTGTGTGTGCCCTGCGATGGGTTGGCACTCCATCCAGGGTGTATCCTGCCTTGATGCCCAATGACGCCTGAGATAGGCACAGGCTCCCCGTGACCCGAGGTAGTTCAGATAAGCGGTAGAAAATGAATGAATGAGGATTAATAATATCGCAAAATTCAAGCTATTTAAGCTCCCTTGCATGCAATAAATAGTTTGGAGTGACACTTACTAACAAGAATAAAAACTTATACCTAAGTTTGCTTGAACTTGTTTTTGTTTTTGCATCATTCATGCAAAACTTATTTAAAAATACATTATTTACTCTGACTTTATGTATGGAAACTCTTTCCACTTTTTTCTTGAGTAAATCTTCCTCCAGTATTTTCTTGTCAGTGATAGGAGAATGAAATGTAAATCATTAGCGATAAGACTGAAGATAGAGCGTATTGAGGGTTACTGTATAGAAAGTTCAAAATCAGCATGCAATTTTTAAAACAAACCTCACTCTTGACAATCCACTGACATTCCTTCAGACATAATGTTTTTCCAGGTTTTTGACAGCTACTGTTTATGTTTGGGTTTCCAACACCATCAGAATCTACAGTATGAGCATATGAAATAAGTTAAAAAGCAACAACAACACAGATGTTTCCTGCAAACTAAACTAAGAATATTAAAATAATGAAATGCCCATGCAGCCAAGAGTCTTCATTTAAACACGACTGGAAATCTCTGGAAAGTTTTGGCAACAAAGACATTTCTAAGAATTCCACTACAGTTATGGAAATGTACAAGAGACCGGAAGATGAGTGGACCAGGATGTCAGGATCTAGCCCGGACTTTTTCCATGTGCCTTTTGTTTATGTTTTGTGTTCACGTGTCTGCCCACTTTTGTCTATTCCTTCTCGCCTTAGCACACCTGTCCCTTATGCGTCTAATTGTCCTCAGTATTTAGCCGAATCCTTGTCTTTTGTTTTGTCTTGTCTGTGTTTGGTTTTGTTTGTTTTATGTAATAAACCTTGTTTTTTTTCTATCCTGCATTTGGGTCTGTTTTTATCCCTGTCCTGTTGACACAGGATCACAGCGTGAGAAACTAGTGATGTGTTAATGTTGGACAGCTGTTTCCCTCAAAAATTTTGCTTTTAATTATCTTTTGTGCTACAATAGTTACAAAAAAAAGTACTTTTATTTTGTAAAACATGCTAATAGAATAGTATCATATATAAAGCATTGGGCAAGTCGTGGCCTAATAGTTAGAGAGTCTGACTCGTAATCCTAAGGTTGTGGGTTTGAGTCTCGGGCCGGCCATGGCTGAGGTGCCCTTGAGCAAGGCACCAAACCCCCCCAACTGCTCCCTGGGTGCAGCAGCATAAATGGGTGTGTGCTCCGGGTGTGTGTTCACGGTGTGTGTGTGTGTTCACTGCTGTGTGTGTGCACTTTGGATGGGTTAAATGCAGAGAACAAATTCTGAGTATGGGTCACCGTACTTAGCCGTACGTCACGTCACTTTAAAAAAAAAAAAATTAGCAAACAAATTGAACAAAATGTTTATAAATTGTTCTATAATTTTTTGCAGCATTAATCAGTTTTGAAAAGTCAACCTTTAAAGATTAAATGATCATTAGTTATTTTTTTTTATTATTGAGAGATAAATCATTTAAATGATTTTCAACATGTGAAAAGTATAGCATAAAATGTACATTATTTGATATACCGTAAGCTGTCATTGAGATGTTGTTCTAAAAATCCATATTAATCTGTATTAAAAATATGTACATAGTTAACACTTGATGTTTTAGAACTTAAAACATTTCAGTTTTCCAAGCACTGAATTTCAATTACTTGAATCAATTTATTTCTAAATTTCTACCAGTATATACATATAGTTATTAATTGTAACATGGGACATACTTCATATGTTACTGTAGCTAAATTTAAGCAATGATCCAAAAATATAATAAATGTCAGGTTTTACACAGAAGAAAGCAGACATACTGTACCGTATATTTTCCCAAACGATGTAGAAGTTACAAGTATTTACTTTCTAACTTTTCCTTTTCTGTCTCCCTGCAGAGATCATGTTAAATCAATAAGCAGCCTTTCAAATAATCGATAATCTGTCTAAAGATGTTTTAATTTTCCTGCTTGCTAGCCGTGCTTTTGTAATGCAGCGTACTTGTTGGTTGTTTTCTAGTGAAACGAACATAAGCTGAATGGATTCGGTTTGTAAACAGCCGAAATACCAGCTGTCAAATGAGCTGAGATGCACGAGTGCCGTTGTTGACAGTGTAAAGATTTCAGCAAGCAAAGTCCTTTGAAATCTAATCAAAATGAGGAACTTTAGCTCAGAACAAAGCTCAATAGTGATTATTTCAGCACTGGTGGGAAAGCAAACAGTGATCAGTCAAGTCCAGAGCAACAGTTTTGGCTTTCATTTTATTCCAATTTCAGTTTTGAGTAGTAGGTAGGGGGGGCACAGTGGCTTAGTGGTTAGCACGTTCGCCTCACACCTCCAGGGTTGGGGGTTCGATTCCCGCCTCCGCCTTGTGTGTGTAGAGTTTGCATGTTCTCCCCGTGCCTCGGGGGTTTCCTCTGGGTACTCCGGTTTCCTCCCCTGGTCCAAAGAATGCATGGTAGGTTGATTGGCATCTCTGGAAAATTGTCCGTAGTGTGTGATTGCGTGAGTGAATGAAAGTGTGTGTGTGTGCCCTGCGATGGGTTGGCACTCCGTCCAGGGTGTATCCTGCCTTGATGCCCGATGACGCCTGAGATAGGCACAGGCTCCCCGTGACCCGAGGTAGTTTGGATAAGCGGTAGAAAATGAGTGAGAGTGAGTAAGTAGTAGGTATAGGCTTTTATTTTCACACTGTGTACTTGAGTTGTATTATTGCTGTCATTATTGTTGACTAACGAAAATACCGGCTAGATAAAACGCAACAAGATATGTGTTTACTTTTGCTTTTCCAGACTGCCCACTAAACTGATTTCTATACAACCGGTCATTGTGTAGTACATTTGACAGACAGGGTGTGGCATAGTGCTATTTCCAGTCAATTGGCATTTAGAGTTAATAAGAAATTTGAATTGCATTTGGCACTGGTGTCGATTCAGTGCTATTTCTGATTAAATATCCCAGCCTGCTGTCAGTAACAGTTGGGTTGCATCAGTTGTCTATGCAATATGTGTCTCCTGAGGTCCACCTTACCTCCATCTGCCAATTCCATTACTGCCAGCAGGCTTATTCAGGCACACTACTGTAATCATTACTTGCTTCTTTATCTTCACAATCTCATTTCTTTCCTTCTTTTGTTTTTTGTTTCACCTCTGATAGTTTATATAGCTTTTCTAGAAATTTGATAGGGTAAATAGAATCGACAAAGTATACATCAATTTTGTCAAAATAATCCAACAAACAGTTATAAAGATGTACAATTTGATCATACAATTATACTGTGGTCAAGTTTAACAATGAGATTATTGTCAGTGTACTGACAATTAGAAATAAAGCAAACATCAGAGTCAGGAATACAAAAATAAAGTATCTAGGCTTGACGCTGACATCGAACAGAAGCTAGACCAAGACCTGGTGAGACAAAGGGGCTTAAATCAGGTAGCTAATTACACAAGATAAAACAGGTGAGCGGAAATAAAACACAAAAAGAAGAGTTCAGCTAAAATGTACAGGGTTCCAATTTGGTGCTCTATTATGAATCATTTACTTATTTTTATTCAACCATGCAAGTTATTAAGAAAAAAGACACCAAAGGCACATCATACTGTAAATACTAGCATCAGTTGTGAGTGGTGAGAAAGCAATTGCAGATAATATAAAAAAAAGTCTTATGATAGCTTTTCTATAGTTATCTATAAAAGTTATCTATAAAAACCTGTAATGAACAGTCATTTCTGGAATATCAGGACATGGGCTGATGACCCATGATAAATGGACTAGCAGAGATAAGCCTGTTCATGATGGAGCCAAGAACTACAGCACCACACATAAAGCAATAGATCTGAGATGAAATGAATTCATTACATTTTCAAATTCATGTGCAAACAATGTAGAATTGAATATCTCACTCATTCATTTTCTACCGCTTATCCGAACTACCTCGGGTCACGGGGAGCGTCATCGGGCATCAAGGCAGGATACACCCTGGACGGAGTGCCAACCCATCACAGGGCACACACACACTCTCATTCACTCACGCACTCACACACTACGGACAATTTTTCAGAGATGCCAATCAACCTACCACGCATGTCTTTGGACCGGGGGAGGAAACCGGAGTACCCAGAGGAAACCCCCGAGGCACGGGGAGAACATGCAAACTCCACACACACAAGGTGGAGGCGGGAATCGAACCCCCAACCCTGGAGGTGTGAGGCGAACGTGCTAACCACTAAGCCACCGTGCCCCCCCAGAATTGAATATGTGTATTACAATGATGTGTCTGCTATAATTGCACACACCCATGATGATTTGAAACGACTAGATATTTCGATTCTCCAAACCATAACCATAAAAGCAATTATTTTTTTTTAATTCTGTAGATGCAGATCATACTGTAGTCCATTGATATAGACCTACACTGAAAAAAAAAAGAAATCCAAGAAATCTATCAAAAGCAGGGGCGTAGATTACACGGGGGACGCGGGGGACATGTCCCCCGCACTTTTTATAAAAAGTAAATTCGTCCCCCTCACTTTTTTAGTGGAGAGTTGTGTTCACCACATGTTGAGGTTTTAATGGAGCAATGTATATAAATGCAGAGTGATTTAAAATTCAAAGAGACAAGAAAGTTTAAGATAGTCTATACATGACGTTCACGGCAATCAGTCACTCACTTGTCACGTCATCATCACGCGCCCCCAGTACTGTAGCTCGAGTCGCACCCGCGGTCCAGCATTCGGTTACGATGAGCTGCAAAAGCGGCAAAAAACGCTTCACTCCTTTTTTATAAAAATGTCAAGCGTAAGTTGGCATATGGTATCTGAATTGTGTTGCACAATGTTTAGTAACTCTGCCTGTTGCTCTTGTTGAATAAGTTTTAATTTAAAGGATTATAAGGAAAAATAGCTGCTTTGACAAACGTTATATAAACTCTTTTATAACGTCTTTTGTTTTAACAAGTGTGTTATCAAAACCCTTCAAATAAGAATAAAGATGATGTTGAACTGAGATTTTACAGCATGTTTAACTCTACATGCTCTACATGCTACATGCTAACTCATGTCCAATTCTACATCATATCAAGTATGTGTCACTGTACGTATACGACAGAGACGAGGACGACGAATAGTGACATTAAAGATGTCATTTTAATAATAAGGAGCAGGTAAATCACACATACATACAACGTAGTAAAGACGATAACTGACAATGAGTGAAGACAGTGGTGATGAGTATAAATAGAGTCCGGGTTAACAGACAGGTGAAGACGGGAAACAAACATGGTGGATGACGGGGTGCAAAGGATGATGGGTAATGTAGTCCGGTGAATGAGGGTAGATCACAGGGGAAACGTTACAGTATGCTGATAGGTACGATCTTTATTTAATGGGCTGCTCTTTCATTATTGCACTAATTTTACGTTTTTATGTGTTGTCAGGAATGAGCAAGAAACAGACAGCATAGGTTTGTCAGGGCAGATTCAGGATGTCACACAAGAAGCTTTACAGGTGAGAACATGTGGCTTTTAAGGGTACTGTCCCAGTGGCAAGCTGTTCTATTTCTTTATTTCTGTTTTATAATCGTATATAATCATAACGCATATAAAACATGATTTAAAAAAATCATGATTAAAACTAAAACCTGTCATTTACACAAGGGTTAACTGAAAAAAAAAAACAGATAACACTAGACATTTCGTCCCCCCCACTTTTTAAATGATGGCTACGCCCCTGATCAAAAGTGAACGTTTTTCTTTACGGTTTCTACTTTCTTTTCTTATTAGTTGTCATTTTGGTGAAATGGATTCTATAAAGCGAATAAAGATGTTTACAGCATGGGTGGATGTCCTTTAATCCTTCAAAACGGATGTTGAATGGTGTTGTATTGATATATGTGTTAACATTTTTGTGAATCACTCTGTGTAGGCACTATGAAGTGCCCTTAGAGTGGGAGAAAAAAGCCTGCAGCACATCCCCATGCTACACTTTCATTAAAAACTCTATTTATAGCATATAGCAGAGGCTTAGGAACGGCATCTTCTTAATCTAAACTGTACCTGTCAACATTTTCACTGTTCAACTATGAAACCTCTGCTTCAGCATGTCTAAAGAAAAGATATACACAATTTCACGTGATCAAGAGCCAATTTTGATCTCAATAGCCTGTTTGATGCTCACAATAATTATATATGTCTCTATATGTACTCTACCATTCAAAAGTTTGGGATCACTTGGAAATGTTCTTGTTTTTCTGGTTAGAATCATTTTGTGTTGCTCTATGAAGGTAGTAGTTCAGTAGGATCATGTGGACATTTCTGTTTTCTAAAGAAAAAAACAATTTTTATCAATTTCAATAACATAAAATGAATCAGATTATCAGTCCTCTGTTTCAATCTCATCTTATGTTTGCTAATCCAAGTTTATCATTTTATAAGGTTAATTGATTATTAGGAAACTGATTGATTGATTTTTATCAATTGAAAACATTTTGTTGCTTGTTGAATGGTTTGTTTATTATTGTTCATTCTGAATAAATGATCCGTATTTGCTTAAATCTCTGTGCACGTATTGTACAGGACTAAAACGAACTCTGCACTGACATACTGTAACATTTATAAAATGCCTAGCACTTTTTATATTCCAAAAATTTGTAGCCCAGGTTAGTCATGTGCTGTATATTTTACTTTAGTTCAGATCTTTTGAGTTTGTCTTTAGATTGTGCACGTCCTGGGACTTCAGAGGCATCTTCATGACATGCCAGTATCTTATCAAATGAAGCATTTGAAATTAACTGATCATGGCAAAGAAGAGAATGATTTCTTTGCGATGTAAGGGCCCATGTGGTAAACCAAAGGCCTTTGAAAATGACTTGGCATATCTGTTATCTCTGTTTTGGACATCCATGACAGCTTTTCATTGTTTTACTCTTGGAGATCCCATGTCTAATGTCCTACTTCAGGCTCAAGGGATGCAGTGGCATCCAAACCCAGGAACATGACAGCATTGCCCTAATACAGCTGAATATAGTGTAAAAATAGGGATACACAACCACATTTCCGTACTACACAGTACATTTACGACTCTAGGGTCAACGTTTTTGAAATTTCAACATGTTATTTCTGCTTTGATAGTTTAAAAGAAAACCCTTTACATGGATGCAATTTTCCCTACATGTGCAGTCGCCTTGACCCTCGCCATTCAGGGAGTGACATAATCTTAGCCTTTATTTCAAAGCTCATTCATTGCTGATATTTTTCCAGATGCTTTTTGGTTATTACCACACACAACCTTTGGGCAATATTACAATCCTGCACACTGTGAGCTCTTTTATGGCTTTGAGTGTTTTGCAGTCAGCACAGAAGAAAGCCTGTGATGAGCTTTTCCTTTTCCTTGCTCATATAGAAACATGTGGAGCAAAAATAAAGCAAAACAAAAGAAATTGAATGTATGCATTGAGGAGGTTTACCAAGGCAAAAGCTATTTTTTAGTTCAGGGTCTGATTAAGCCACGAATGCTGCAAGTTCAGAAGTTCAAACTCTCTCGCTCTCTCAAAAAAGAAATAGTGCGAGGTTAAAAAGCACATTACTGCTAAGAGACAAAATATGAGTGTCATGGATGGGTCAATGACATACCGCAGCTCTTTCATTCACTGCTTGAGCAAAGAATCACCTTCTTAACTAGAGAAAACCTCACTGTAATTGTGTGCCCCTTAAATCCTGTTTCTGACAGTCATTTCAGTGGCTTAACTCCTTCACTTTATAGCACTTCTCGGCCTGAGGCGGGAATAAAAGTGAGTTATTTACTGCCCTGGCAGCTGCAATTTATTTATACAGAAACATATTATATCATTGTTTCCTGGTACTAGAAATACCATAGACATAAACATAAAACCAGATAGATACTGATTTTTTGGGGGTTCACATTGCTGTCATTATTGAGTATGCACAGAAATAATAGTAATTTCAGATATTATTATCATTCATTCATTCATTCATCTTCTACCGCTTATCCGAACTACCTCGGGTCACGGGGAGCCTGTGCCTATCTCAGGTGTCATCGGGCATCAAGGCAGGATACACCCTGGACGGAGTGCCAACCCATCGCAGGGCACACACACACTCTCATTCACTCACACACTAGGGACAATTTTCCAGAGATGCCAATCAACCTACCATGCATGTCTTTGGACCGGGGGAGGAAACCGGAGTACCCGGAGGAAACCCCCAAGGCACGGGGAGAACATGCAAACTCCACACACACAAGGTGGAGGCGGGAATCGAACCCCGACCCTGGAGGTGTGAGGCAAACATGCTAACCACTAAGCCACTGTGCCCCCTAAGATATTATTATTATTATTATTATTATTATTATTATTATTATTATTATTGTTATTATTATTATTCATGTTTTATCATTATTCTATGTAAGTATAATATTATATTATTATTATTATTATTATTATTATTATTATTATTATTATTATTATTATTACTGTTATGATAATTACGCTTATAATTATGTGACATAAAGCTTAGCATTTATAGAGATGTAACTTAATGTTACATAAAGACAATATTAAGAAATTAATATCTAACATGTTTTGAATAGATACAAATCAATGTACACTTTTTTAACCTGCAAAGCCACCCATAGCCTCTCTTCAAAATAAAATGATGAAACGCTGCTTAAAGCACTCCTTTTGATTAGCAGCAGCACTGTTTCTCAGATTCTTGGGTGTTGATTTTTTTTTCACCTTTCTGAAACGTAACAAATCCATGTACTGACATAAATCAGATAAAATATGATTAGGTGGCTATTGTCGTCAACTATAATCAAAAGTTTCCTGATTTAGGGAAGACACTTGCTTTGAAAGACAGTTCTTTAGCTTATTTTGTCATTTTAGATAGAAAACATGACAGAAAGCTCCACAGGGAGTCAATTATGAACTCAAATAATGGAGCTGTGGTTGAGGAACTGTAAAGGTATATTCAGCAAATTGCTCTTTGTTGTCTTATTATATTGTGAATGAAAAATGAACACAGATATTTTGCAGACTGAACAGATATAGATACAGTTTGTGATATTGCATTACAAAACATATCTAGAGTTTAAGGACCACTGCCCAGGGCCGTACCAGTGAATTGAGAGTTTATGGTTGAGGGCTTGCAGAGATTTACAGGGAATGAGCTTCAGGGATAGCAGTTCTGCTGAGCTGTGCCATGGTTAAGTCCTTCTACAAAGCCCTTAAACCTCCGATTTCTCTAGGGACACCTGCCAGGCTGACCCTCAACCAGTAATGTAGCTAACCAGATGATGCTTGAGTCTTGGACTTGGGCTAAAGTATGACCAAGTCTGACTGAGTCTTACTTATCTATGGCTTGAAACTTGACTTTACTTGAATTTAGGCTAGAAGACTTTGAACAAATTAACTGTAACCTGAGCTCGGACTTAAGAATGAACTAGTCAAACAAACTTGACTCTGCTATAATATAATATAATATAATATAATATAATATAATATAATATAATATAATATAATATAATATAATATAGGGAGCACGGTGGCTTAGTGGTTAGCACGTTCGCCTCACACCTCCAGGGTTGGGGGTTCGATTCCCGCCTCCGCCTTGTGTGTGTGGAGTTTGCATGTTCTCCCCGTGCCTCGGGGGTTTCCTCCGGGTACTCCGGTTTCCTCCCCCGGTCCAAAGACATGCATGGTAGGTTGATTGGCATCTCTGGAAAATTGTCCGTAGTGTGTGATTGCGTGAGTGAATGAGAGTGTGTGTGTGTGTGCCCTGCGATCGGTTGGCACTCCGTCCAGGGTGTATCCTGCCTTAATGCCCGATGACGCCTGAGATAGGCACAGGCTCCCCGTGACCCGAGGTAGTTCGGATAAGCGGTAGTGAATGAATGAATAATATAATATAATATAATATAATATAATATAATATAATATAATATAATATAATAGCCTTGTATACTACCTCTATCTACTTCCTCCAAAACTAGTACTCAAATCTTTATTCAAGTTGAATTATTTAACTAAATAAATACTCAAGAACAGTAGAAGAGTTTAAGCTCCTACTTCACCCCTACTTCAAGTATGAAAGTACTGTAACTGTACAAGAAATCATACATGTCATATCATATCTTATCATATCTTAGTAACATTTTCAAATACAATTTTAGTTGCTATAATAAATTTGTGCTGATTTCACTATAGAACCAAATAACACTCAAGAACAATAAGACCTAATTAACAACAGCTTTATTTATAATATTTACAGGTATAATAAATGCTATGCTATAAATGATGTATATATATATATATATATATATATATATATATATATATATAGAGAGAAAGAGAGAGAGAGAGAGAGAGAAAGAGAGAGAGAGAGTAAAAGTCAAAAGTATTAGGAGAAAGAAAAACAAGTACAGATGGTAAACTTACATACAGCAACAAACTCATTGAAGGGAAAAGACCTGCAATACATGTTTGGTTGTGTAATGAGTCTGTCTGCGTTTCTGTCCTGTTTCTGTCTGCTGTCTTTCCCGGTTGTTAATTGTTTGCTCCGCCCACTCTTTTGTTCCCATGGACATTAATTGTACTCCTTCATCCCCTCAGGTGTGTTGTCTTGTCTCTAATTAGTTCTGCTGTGTGATTGGTTCTTGTCTCTTATTTATACTCTGTTTGTTCACTTCCCTGGTGTTGGTCGTTGCCTCATGTTGGATGTTGGTGTGCCTGTTCCTGTGTCCTGTATGCCCTGTTTGCTGCCTTGTTCTGTCTGCCTGTCTGTTCATCTGTTTCTTGTGTTTTGGAATATTAAACTTTAAATCTGCATTTGGATCCTCACTCGCCTTTGTCCTGCATCGTGACAGAACGACCAACCAAATGGATCCAGCAGAGATTTTGTTTCGTTTATGTCAGGGGGATTCCCCACTAGAGGAATATGTAGAGGTGTTCTTGGACTTGTCCAATCAGGTGGATTTTGGGGAGAGGGTCCTCAAGGACCTGTTCCGGCATGGTTTAGAGGACGGGCTGCGCTACCTAGTGCCATTGGGCCGAGAGGTGGGGCCTTTCACGGACCTGGCCAACGTAGCGTTGCTCCTGGGCGGGTCCTCCCTAACCGTGCACAGGACAGAGTCGGACACCGGCCCTAAATATTTTTTGGGGGGGGGCAGTAGGCGTCGGGGTCCGTGGGCTGCGGAGCCAGGCCAGCCACGGACGCCCGAGGCCCCTACAGTACCTCGGTCCGACCCAGACCTGTGCACACCAGTGACCGAACCCGTCCACATGGGTGCCAGACCGGAAAGCTCGGGCGAGGCCCGGGGGAACCGGCTGATCGCCAAGCTGGCGGACACCCCGATGGCGTCGGTCCGGGCGGCCGGCATCCCTACGGCACCGGCTAGAGCACCGAAGGCACCTGAAGCGCCCGAACCCGCCGAAACGCCCGAACCTGCTGAAACGCCCGAGCTTGCTGAAGCACATGAACCTGTTGAGGTTCCCGAACCTGCTGAAACGCCCGAACCTGCTGAAACGCCCGAACCTGCTGAAGCACTTGAACCTGCTGAAGCACTTGAACCCGCCGAAGCGCCCGAACCCGCCGAAGCGCCCGAACCTGCTGAAACGCCCGAACCTGCTGAACCCGCTGAAATACGGGATCCGACCGGGCCGACCGGGTCGACGGAACCGACCAGGTCGACAGAACCAGCCGAACCGACCGGGTCGATGGGACCGACCGGGTCAACAGAACCAGCCGGGTCTACCAGGTCGACAGAACCAGCCGAACCGACCGGGTCGACGGAACCAGTGGTCCCCAGCTTTGTCTCCCTGTCTCTGTCAGTCTCTCCCTTTCCTGTCCATCTTTACAGGTTCAAAGCGCCTCCAGCACCACCCTGGCCGCCAACGCCGTTATGGTCGCTGGCTCTGCCTGCGGCGCCACCCTGGTCTCCGGTCCTGCTCTGGTCGCTGACCCTGCCTGCGGCGCCACCCTGGTTTCCGGCTCCGCCCTGGCCTCCTGCTCTGCCGGCTCCGCCCTGGCCTCCTGCTCTGCCGGCTCCGCCCTGGCCTCCTGCTCTGCCGGCTCCGCCCTGGCCTCCTGCTCTGCCGGCTCCGCCCTGGCCTCCAGCTTCGCCGGCTCTGCCCTGCCCTCTACCGCCACATGGACCTGGCCCGCCTTCCCGCCCCCTGTTCCGCCTCCGCTCCGCCGCCCTCCGGTTCTGCGTTGGAGTGTCTGGAATCCACTCCTAGGGGGGGGGCTCTGTAATGAGTCTGTCTGTGTTTCTGTCCTGTTTCTGTCTGCTGTCTTTCCCGGTTGTTAATTGTTTGCTCCGCCCACTCTTTTGTTCCCATGGACATTAATTGTACTCCTTCATCCCCTCAGGTGTGTTGTCTTGTCTCTAATTAGTTCTGCTGTGTGATTGGTTCTTGTCTCTTATTTATACTCTGTTTGTTCACTTCCCTGGTGTTGGTCGTTGCCTCATGTTGGATGTTGGTGTGCCTGTTCCTGTGTCCTGTATGCCCTGTTTGCTGCCTTGTTCTGTCTGCCTGTCTGTTCATCTGTTTCTTGTGTTTTGGAATATTAAACTTTAAATCTGCATTTGGATCCTCACTCGCCTTTGTCCTGCATCGTGACAGGTTGATTTCACTCCTCTAACTCACTAATTTGGATCTAATTGAAGCTTGTTAATGATCTGATGCATTAAATTGAGTAGATTTGCAGCAGGAAAAGCACCAAAATTTGCAATGGAGTTTCCCACAGCATTCTTTCAATATCATCAATGTGAGCTCAAGGCATCATGGATTCCTCAACTGTAGTATTTTTACTGATAGATGTAGAGGGGGTTTGGGAGTGATCTCTCACACTCCTCCCACCTTTAAGAGACGAAGCAGTGCTTTTTAGGATCAGTGTTCAAACAGCTAAGATGGAGCAAATCCTCATGGCAACCAACACTGATAGGTGTTCTATAAAGACCGCTGTGTCTTAATGAGCAACCAAGGCCTTCACTGTGAAGGGATAAGGTTGGATTTCACTTTTATCTCCACACCTGAGCTTCTTTTTTTTTTTTCCAGATAACACAAAGTCATATGTGAGGCAGTGGTGACATTTTCAGAGTCTGTGTTACAAAAAATAAAAAAAGGAAAAGAAAGAAAAAAACTTTCCTATTGAAACTCGTGAACATTTATCATTCCACCGAGCCGATGAGTTATCCATCATTTTCCGCTGAGACTTCCTTTGTTGCAAAGCACATACTAAACTTGACACTCCGCATCTATTTTCCTCTGAAGGGTTTTGAGTTTTTAATTAATTTCTAATACGTACAGAGGATCTCAATTAGCTGAAATGCATAACGTTTATATTTTCTCAGGCAAAATATGGACAGAATTCCTATTGAAGAGTTCACACTGAACTACTACAGGGTTCTCCGTACAACAACACGACAATTGCTTTGTTGTGAGTGACTGTGTGTTCATAGAACTGATAGAAATTCCAAGAACATGTTAAATTATAGAGGGGCACACCTCCAGGGATGGGGGTTCGATTCCCGCCTCCGCCTTGTGTGTGTGGAGTTTGCGTGTTCTCCCCGTGCCTCGGGGGTTTCCTCTGGGTACTCCGGTTTCCTCCCCCGGTCCAAAGACATGCATGGTAGGTTGATTGGCATCTCTGGAAAATTGTCCGTAGTGTGTGATTGCGTGAGTGAATGAGAGTGTGTGTGTGTGTGCCCTGCGATGGGTTGGCACTCCATCCAGGGTGTATCCTGCCTTGATGCCCGATGACGCCTGAGATAGGCACAGGCTCCCCGTGACCCGAGGTAGTTCGGATAAGCTGTAGAAAAAGAGTGAGTGAGAGTGAGAGTGTTAAATTATATATTTTTTTCATGCTCCTAATTCAAATTCTATTAATACATAAAATACAATACACAAGGTTAAGAGAATCATTTGGGAATCAGACCAAGCAGACTAAATATTTACGCCATTTGGCAGACCCCCTTATCTAGAGTGAATAGAACAGGGTATAAAACTAAAAAATTATGAAGGTCAGCTGCATGAAAATAACTTGTTTGTTTGGTTTAGATAAGCGGATGACATGAAAGAATAATGTTAATCACAGCTATGAGCAGACATATCAGCAATGTATTAGGTAGCCATTAGCTGTTCAAACCAGAGAGGGCATATAAAATTGAATGAAATGGAAAATCTGTCAGAATCTCAGTGTCAATAAAGTCGGATTTAAGAAAAAAACATTCTGTATAGTTTACAAAAAAATAGGTTTCTTAATAAAAACATGATTTCATCGCTTATACTGACCATAATTTAATCAACTTTCTTAATTACTAGAACTAGCGTTAATCATTTACATTATGAAAGCTGTGAAGACGTTAACACAGATGGGATCCATAACTGTAGATCTAAATTTAGGCAATGAAACATTCATGGTGTTGTGGGTTTGATTCTCATCTCAAATGCAACCTTGGCTTTCAGAGATTCACGATAATACACGCTCAAATCATGCTTAACCCTTGTATGTTGCTCGTATTTGTGTTACTCAGCCAGTGTTCGTGGGTCTGCTGGACACGCTGCATTTTTGGGTTTTTAATTCAACACAATCAAAAATTTGATGTTAAAATACTCTACAGATGTTTACTTCATCCCAATGACAAGCAATATAAACAGCATATATGGTTAATATTTGCCCTTTACCTTTATTAAATCACATTTTTTATTTAAAGTGCTACTCGTTTTTTGTTGTTTTTTAATAAAACGTAATAAAAAAAAAAAAAAAGAAGGAAAAAAATCAACAAATGTACAAGATAGCAAAGTTTTTCAAAACTATTGATGTTTATGAATACGGGTCACACAGACCCGAACAACATACAAGGGTTAAGGACTTTTTGTTTTGTTTGTTTTTTTGCAAGAATAGGATTAATAAATTAATTTTAAGCTTGGAACTTTCACTGCAAGTTAGGAAATAAGTAATGGCACCTTGGTGAATATCAAAACTACCCAAATATCGTAAATTACTTAATGGTGATAATGGTAATAATGGTGAATATCAAAACTACAAGTTTTTCTTTAGTGTCACGTATTTTCTTTGTTTCCTCGTGAATAATGTTTTTGTTTATCCTTCTCTCCGTTTTGCTTCGATATTATTGATTTGCCTGTATAACAAGTTCCACTTGTGACCATTACTATATACCCTCACTGCCTCAGGCTTTACAGAAACGCATTTATTACTTCATTATCACACTGTAATCACCACACGACTGATAGCATGTTGCGAGATAATTAACTGAATATGAAATCTTTAGACAGATTTTAAATGCTTTCTCCATTGGCTATGGTTCAAGTCTAATCAGAAATTATTGCTAAAACCTACAAAGGGTTTAGGGCTATAATTTAATCAGTCAGCTACTGCTGGAAATAAAAGTGGAAGTTAGCTTAGTGGCAAAGCAGCCAGCATGACCTACATTCAATGGTTAAATATTATGACTTATCACAAGAGCTGTAAAATGTCCAATTTTCTGAAATCGCTATAAAAAAAAAAAGACAAAATTGGTGAATGTGACTCAGCAAGTTTCTGAGACTTTGGCATTAACTAAATCTAGTTTAATTATGCTATATTAAAAAAAAGTATGTTCAATAAATATATATGAAACTACAATCATCCTCAACTTTTCATCCATAAAAAAATTGTTTCTTAAAGCTATTGTCTTTTACTGTACATCACCAGCGTCGAACACGACTTGCTTGACATCCAGAAAACATGGATTTAATGTGTCCATCTGGGAAATAGGAATGTGTGTGTGTGTTTGTGTGTGTGTGTGTGTGTGGTTACAACCTTCAGCTATTCACACACAGCACGAAACACAGCTGCAGCAATCAAGATAATCTGAAGATGCAATTGCTTGAAATAATGAAGTAATTAAAAAGAAAATGCCACTCATAAAAGCAGTAATCTTTCATGCAATCTTTCATCTTTTATTATGGCAAAACAGAGTTTTCAAGTGATTAAGGTTTTGAAATGTTTATTGTAATTTCTGTAAATGGTAGGAAGCCTATTTGATCTTTGAGAATTTTTTTTTTTATTTCCTGTCAGGAGAAGCTGCATTTCTAATAACGACATAATGAAGTTTAATGATCCGCAATGAGCTAAGGTTATGAGACATGTTTTCAAAATAAAAGACAGTTTGTTAATAACATGTAGGTGTTATTACAAGTCTGTGAAGCAAATAATATTCTTCAATAAACCACTATCCTAAAATCAAATAAATGATAAAGATTCTACGATATGAAAACAGAAATGTTCACATGACAAGATATTTTTCAAGAGGTCAAGAAGCTTTTATTGACATTTTAACCATATACAGCTTGTGCAGTACATAGTGTGATGAAACAACGTTCCTCCAGGACTGTGGTGATACATAAAGATGCAGAGCTACAGTACCATACTAAAGTTTGGGATCACTTGGCAAGGAAAAACTCCCTTGGAGTGTGAATATAAATTATTATATACACGCTCAAAACAATGCTTTTGGTGATTTTGTATCAATTATATAAAGCTTACGCACATACGAATTGTACGCGCATACGAATTCCGCCCGACAATAACGATATGTATATATATATATATATATATATATATATATATATATATATATATACTGTACATATCGTCGCTGTCAGGCGGAATCCTCGTATCTCCAAAACCGTTATTTTTCAGGAAATTAAAAAAACGCCGTACCTTATCTGCAGTGCACAGGGTTTAGTCCGCGTTGCAGTGGATTGTCTTGCGCTAAATTCCTGTCCTCAGACGAGCACCAGAACTAGCGGGGGTCAAGATTTTTTTTTCTTTGAGCCCAGTGTTTTGAAGACATTTACCTCAGAAGACGTGTTGATTCGTTGCGACTCTTCTTGAGGAGAAATATGCCGTGAAGCTCTCCCGCGGAGTGAGGAAGAGGTGGACAGTTGAAGTGTCCAATGGAGTTATGAGATTTGCGCTCAAGCTATTTTCAAGACTTTAGATTGGTTAATAACTTGTAAAAATAACAGACCCACGTGGGGACTGACCAATAGCATCGATATGTGAAAAAATATGAAATTGACCAAATTTGGACATACGAGGTTTCCGCCCGACAGCAACGATATATATCATCAAGCCACCTTCTGACATCAACTTATTTCCACCTGTTAGGACTTTCTTGTTTGCAGGTCTACCACTTCAGTCGCAGCTTATATTCAGCCACAAAGTCTCCAGTGCCATATTTTTCAAAAGCCTTTAGTTTTAACAAAATGACAAGTACTTATGAAGTAAGTATAGTCGAATCAGTTTTAGATAAGTAACAGAGTTGGGATGCATATGGATTTCAGAACAGTGTAACAGATATTGCGTCATCAGGTAGGCGTGGCCTATTTGATCATCTAACCCTAACCCTAACCGTAGTTTTTGGTTGTTTATTTGTTTTCTAAAATAGCTTAACTTTAAGATAATAAAGCATAATAGATATAAAATATAAAATCTACCTGTATGACTGTTTTGTCCTTCATTATCCATCATAGGTACGCTCTTTTTTTTTTTTAAAGAGGGCGTTTTTCCAAGACCTCCAGAAACACGCCCACATTACGTCGTGGTAACGAAACCCCTGGAATTTAGTGAATGCCTAACAGAGTGTTTTATTCCTTTTATAACACAGCAGTTTGTAAAAAAAAAGTATATATTTATATGTTAATTTGAGAAAAAAAACAAACCCGTGAGAAAAGCACCTCATTACAATATAGCTACAATAAAAGTCTACAGGTTTAATGTCACATCTCATTTTTTTCCACACACTCCCAAGATGCACTGCATTGTATTGATCATTTTCAGGATCTCAATATCTTATACATTTCTGTTCTTGCATGGTGTTTTTACCTTCCTTCATGTCTGCTTAACTTTATACTGATTTACTGATTCACTGCTTAATTTCATACAAAAAGAAAAGATTACGATTCGGTTTCATCACTAGAAGTGTCATGGCGGCTCGGACTATTCCCTGCCTGAACGGGCTTTGTTTTTGTGTTTGTTTTGTGTGAGTGGGATAGCTTCAAGCCTGGTACCAAAGAATTTTTGGACTTTTGGTTTTCTTTTGTTTCAGTGCACTTTGCTCTGTATCTGTTTTTTTCTGGGGGATAGCTTCCTGTTTTCCTGTGGAGGACACCGCCTCACTTATTGCCCATGAAGGATGTTACACCTCCGGGTTCCTCGCCTGCTCCCCTCATGCCACGCCGGGTTCCTCGCTTTCCCCCCACATGCCTTACCAGATTCCTCCACCACCACCTCCCACCCACGTGCCTTGCCAGGTTCCTCACCCCCATTTGCCTTGCTGTGTTCTTTCCAGAATAGCTATTACTGAAGCAATTGTAAACCTTAGCCAGTGTAATATCACATGCAGATGGAGATAAATATGGAAGAGCCATAATTTATGTCAAAAGACAGTAACACATCCAAGAGTCACAACATGGAACAATCAGGAAAGAAGAAAACAAAGGTAGGGAAACATTTGATAGAAAAAAAGGACAAAGGTAGTAAACAAAGCAAACCAAATGACAAGCAGGCTCTAATTACCCTGAGATCAGAACACTGGGAATTTGTGAGATTTCATTACGTTGTCTGTTAGAAGAATTCTGGAATAGTGACAGAGATATTAGAAAGAAGGCACTTGAACTCCTGTTGGTGTGTAAAACATCCACATTATAAGACCATTTGCCCCAGGGCTGACAATCACGCTTTTCTACCCACCCTAATCAGCCCCTGCCTGATTCGGATAAAAACCCCACTCATTACAAAAGTGCATTCATTATAAAATCCCTACTGTGCTTAAAGTTCAGCAACCACACTTCATTTAAAGTTGAGCAGCAATAAAAAAAATAATAATAGTAAAATAAAATGGATGTGATGTCCTTGTGGGAAACATTCTCCATCACTTTTTGTAAATTGAGCTTACTTGGTATTAACTACATTCGGAATAAGAAGGAATTAAAGGATAAATGCACCAACTGTGAATAATAATAGTTTAGCAGTGGGTATCAGACTGTAGAGTATGCAATGCCATCATGGTCCATGTGATCTGTAATAAAAGTGCATAATCCCAAAATGGTAGCAGGGGCGTTTCAAGAGTTTGATCACTACTGGAGATCCGGTCCAAAATTTCACAAAAGTAATTTAAAAAATAAATAAATAAATGAATAAATGAATAAATAAATAAATAAATAAATAAATAAACTTTTAGGGGCTTTGCAAGACTACACCAAGCCATTCAATTTTGGTGAGTTTGGGAGTAGTATAAATAGATGTATGTATGTATGCACACTACTGTTCAAAATTGGAGGATCATGTGGACATTACTGGCCCATTATCAGTAACCATCAGTCCTCTGTTGCAATCTCATCTTATGTTTGCTAATCCAACTTAATCATTTTATAAGGCTAAGTGATTATTAGAGAACCGTTTTACAGTCGTTCTTAAACAGCTAAAAACTGCTGTAGTGATTAAGGGAGCAAGAAAAGTTGCCTTCTTTAGGTTAGTTTAGTAACTGAAGCATCAGAAGGTTGTGGGTTTGTTTACAGGCTCAACATGGACAGAAAGAAAGAACTAACTTACTTTTCATGGTAAGAACTTATGATACCATGCTGAGAACTTCTCTGTTTATAGAAGAACACAAAATGATTCTGACCAGAAAAACAAGGACATTTCCAAGTGATCCTGTATGTATGTATCTATGTATGTATGTATGTATGTATGTATATATGTATGTATGTATGTATGTATGTATGTATGTATGTATGTATGTATGTACGTATGTATGTTCTATCATATTATATACCAAATGTAATTATATAAGTATGTAAGTGCAGATCTGCCCTGCGATGGGTTGGCACTCCGTCCAGGGTGTATCCTGCCTTGATGCCCAATGACGCCTGAGACGCCCCGTGACCCGAGGTAGTTCGGATAAGCGGTAGAAGATGAATGAATGAATGAATGAATGTAAGTGCAGATCATTTCATTTCATTTCAATTTAATTTGTATAGCACTTTTAAAATGATTGCAATATATTAAATTATGTAATGTAATATTAAATTTCATTAAAAAAAAAAAAGACAGTGAGTTTAAAATTAAAATGTACTTTTTGTCCCTTATGAGCAAGCCAGAAGATAGAGTCGTAAGGAAAAACTCCATATTTTTATACCTTGGAACTCTTTTATACCCTGGTCATTTTTTATCATATTACTAACAACATTAACAACTAACTTGACCCCTAAATGAATGAATCACCTTAAAAAGCTTTGACTGAAAATGCTTAAATTCTATTGTTTGTGATATGAAAGATAAGCAAACGTTCTTTTAGGATTTAACAAAAGAATGCTGTTGTGAATTAGACTTGTTTTTCTTTTATTTTTTTCTTTATTCTATATTTCCCACAATCCTCTGCAGACTGCATCACCGTTTTTCCAGTGCACTTCATTACCCATAATCCTCAGCTGAGGTCTATAAATAGACCTCATTTCCTTTCATTGTTCCTTTGTATTGGTGAGGTGTGGGCCTGAAGATGGGCACTCAACCACATGTGTTTGAATCTTTTCCATAAGATGATGACCAGAAAACCATCTTTACCATCTTTATCATCCTGTGTCTCCTAAGCATTCCACTTATCCTGTGAAACCTGTGTACTGTGCAATCCAGCCTTATTGTCATCGAGAATAAATGAGAGCATAAGGATTAAGTCGTTCTGTGTTTTAACAAGACACACCACCAAGTTCTACATGTCCACTGAAGCTTCGATACTTTTAACATCTGTTATCCAACAAATGCTTTCAATTAAATCTGCCATCTGTTATCCAACAATAGGATAGATAGATAGATAGATAGATAGATAGATAGATAGATAGATAGATAGATAGATAGATAGATAGATTCTTTATTGTCATTGCATTGTACAGGTACACAGCAAGGAAATGCAGTTTGGCATCTACCAGAAGTGCAAAATGTAGCAGTCGTGCAAAAGTACAGATAAATATCTAGCATATTTACAGCAAGTGGTATATATGGAAGTGTATACAGTGAATAAATATAAAGGCTATAACAGTGCAGAGATGTGTGGACATACAGGAGTACAGTGAATAAATATAAAGGCTATAACAGTGCAGAGATGTGTGGACATCATTAAGAATTACAGAATTACAGAAATGGTTCTAAGGCTATGGCATTGAAGAAGAATGTGCAGAGTGAAAGGTAACAAGATTACAAGATTATGGCATTTAAGGAGTTAGCAAGCTGAATAAACAGTCTAATATATATATATATATATATATATATATATATATATATATATATATATATATATATATATATATATACACATGTTAAAAAAAGATAAAGTATGTAATATTTACATGTATTGTACAGAGGTGATATACAGTGTTTTGCTTTGTGTTTGTTTTGTAGTGATCTAGCGGTGTAGTGTAGAGATCGGTCAGCTACACTGAGGACAGAAATAAATTATTTCTGAAGTTTTCACAGAGAAACATGAATAAAGGAGGAACACAACTATAGGGGCGGGGCTTCAGCTAGAACTCAGTCGGTCTTCATGTTTTAAATTATTTAAATTATGTAGATGATAATGTTTAATGAATATCAGCAATAATTTACCTTAACAGGCGACTATTCATAAGGAAACTAAAAACTAAAAGGATAACAAAACTGATGAGTATAACAGCAGTCCATACTGATACAGTCAAATTTCACCTTATTTTCTCTGTATGATCCTGTAATGACACATATCTTTTCCAGAATGATCACAAACACAAACAAGGCACAAACACCCACTGAACAGTCTGATGAGAATGATAATGTTTTAACTCCTAAACTTTTGGCCTTCAATCTCATCACATTGCAACTAAACCGAACAATTCTCGCCAACACCGTCATCAAAACACCGGTTAAGGGAAGCTAAGACCTTTTGGAAGAAAGTCGTCCATTCCTCCAGTACAGTACCAAAGACGTTTCTACCAGTGGCTGTCAGAACACTATGAAGATTTTACTTATCAAAAATGATTGGGATCATATCTTTCCTATAAAACTGCACAAGGTCTCTTAGGTATAGTGTTATAAATATATCAGCTGTAGGTTATCTGAACAGCTTCATGCTCTACTTCTGCATGGAGTTTTTCACCTCCTGCTGTTTTTCATGGTCCCACATGGATACTATCAAAATCTGCATGTTCCAAAAACAGTTTATGCTCAAATCCCACCTTTGCCTCTGTGGATAATCTCAAATGAATACTGTAAATTTAAATGGAAGAACTGGTGCTGCAGTCATAAATGATCAAAAGGTTAGCAAGCCTCTGAACTTCCCAAGAACATTGTTTGGCAAGACTTCGCAATGAATGAGTGATGTTGGTGTGTTCATGAACCGAGGAACCAGGAAGCGAGTAGAGAGACCTAAAGTCTTAGACTGATGTTATGACTTTATGACTGAGCTGCATTTCTCTAAGTGTAAGCAGAAGACTAAATTATTAGACTAATTAAAAACTATAGATTTATATAACCTGACTCTGGATTTATTTGTTGGTTAGTTCTTCATTTGGTGTCTTTTAATTGTTTCCCTATCACCTTCTGACTGACCTTCAGCAGCCCATCAGTGACCTTGACGGAATGAACTAGCAGAAATAGTCGATGCAACTTGTCAGCAAAATCCTCTCCGTCACAAAAATAAGAAGCGTCAGGTTTTTCTTTTCATCGGAGGATTATAAATGGGCCAAAATCGTCCCTGTCATTTTTTTCTCCAAATCTGTGAAATGCTGCCAATGCCGTTGAAGCAGCACAAGCAAAAAAAAAAAAAGGGAAAAAAAAGAAGGAGGAACGGGGAGCATTAAGCTTTCCTCTGCCCCACTGTGCACTTCCATTTCTAGAGATTCAGATGCATTTTCCACAATGAATCCTCTGAGAAGAGAGGAGAGAAATGTACTGTATGCAATTATCAGTAACAGCAAAAAAAAAAAAAAAAAGAATTATTGGCCCAGACTACATGTATTTCTTTAAACCAGAATGCATACTGAAAAGAAAAAAAAAGAATCAAAATGTAGACAGGAAAATATCTTGCAATTTTTTCCATTGATTTTTTCTTGAAATCAAGGCTTCTATGAGACCTTGATTCATATAAATGCAGGTAAATTACTAAAAAAATCAAGAGCAAGGAAGGAAAAAAACATAAGAACACACAAGTGCCAGAAGATATTTATTATATATGAATAAGTCTAACGCTGACTCACAGCTCTAGCGTTCATATATCGATGCTGATGTTTTTTATATGTTTGTTTATATGTTCTTCTTGTATGTGGTGGGTGGGCTTAGTGGTCCAGAGATTGGGATCCTGACCAGAATAAAGTGTTTATGAATGAATGAATGAATGAATGAATGAGGTCACCATTCATCTTCCTCAACTGATCCAGACTGCAGTTCCATGACTTGTTTTCAAAGCTCTAAGCTCTTCCTAAGCTCTTCCACACCACTCCATTGCTACACCCCCTCCACATGTGGCTGTCCTCATCAGATTTAATACACTAATGCTTGCTTACGAAGCTAAAAATTGCAAGCGTATAAGAAACACTTGTCACATCCCACTCGGATCTTCTTGCAGTGCTCGACTGGTCCTACACATCTATGGATACACAATAACATGGAGTTTGCTTGATTCCTTTTGCTGTAATTTCTGAAATCGCAAAATCATAAAATCCTGGAGGGACTAGTTTATAGTTATTACAGTTTATGTAAATGAGGGTTAGTGTGAATCTGTGGTATATGGCATGAAGACTGAAGGAGCAGTAGGAGGACACTGTAAAACCCAAATGCATAGAAACTGCATGAAGCTGTGCACCAATGCACCACCACACTGCCCTCTGACCTTAAAGGTAGGGTCTTCGTTGTTTGAAAGCCAATGTTGACCTTTGAAATCACCAAAACAAACACGCCCCTAACCCAATGGGTCCCACCCCTGTATTGATAGCTCCGCCCACACATACATACGTAACCCAGGCAAATAATGGAAAGAAATGTGTCTTTATCATAGCTGAAGGGAAGAACAATACGATTGCAGATAAACAAACAAGCAAAAATGACACACAAGCATAATCATGTAAAGGACGGCATAAATTAGTTCTGTGTAACAAAGCAAAACAGCGTTTAGCTCAGGAGTTATTGACTCGGGAAACTCCAATCTGTGAATATGTGACCAACTTCCTGCTCCTTCAGTTCTCTCCAGCGCTGGAAAGCTGATCCTATATTAACACGTCCTACTTCTTACCTTATCGTAAGTCTTTCTTCTCTTTCTTTCTTTGTTTTTATCCTCCATGTCAATGTTAAAACCGCTTTCTGCTAATGTCACACATGCGCACTGAACACTCTCTCCGCCGCATATTGACAAGCCCCACCCCTTTCTGCTCATTGGCTACATGTTTGTTGTGATTTTTGTTTTGTTTGTTGTCCCGACTCAGGTTTCTGAAGCATTTCTCAAACAACGGAGACCCCAGCTTTAAACCTTTTCACTAATTTCATGAATTCAGAAACGTCTACAGGTTTAAAATGGTATTAAAGTTTGTGGGGCTCAAAACACTTATATTACAAAAAACAACAAAAACATTAACAAACATTAGAAAAAATCTTAAGACACAGCTCCAGCCATTGTATCACATTACTACTACTACACTATTACAAAAAAGAAATCAATTAAACACCCTTTATAAACTAGAGCACTACATGATCCAACAGGGAGAAATCATTTTTAAGCGTTTACTGAACTGGAAAGTTCTGATTGGTTAGCTGGTTCCCAGCTGCACCATGGGAGTTCTCTGGAACAGAGAGGCACATTTTAGTGGAATAACCGTTACAGGCAGGAAGCTGTAACACTTTCTGCATATGTATGTTGGATATTATTGGATATTACGAATCACATTGGTACTTTGGACCTGTCCCTTAAAGGCGAGGTGCACGATGTTTGAAAAATGCTTCAGAAGACCGAGTCGGGCCGACTAACAAAACAAACGTGTAGCCAATGAGCATTAAGGGGCGTGTCTTGTCAATATGCGGCGGAGAGAGTGTTCAGTGCGTGTGTGTGACATTAGCAGAAAGCGATTGAAACATTGACATGGCGGATACCTGCCGTTACCTCTGCCTCGGGTTCTAGGTGTTGAACGTCGTCTTCCGCCTGAAACGGAGCTAAACCTTTCACGGTACAACACACAGTACTACAAAAACACATCTGTATTACCATAGTATTACTCATTGTGTTCATTTATTGATAAAAATATCCCCTCGGCCAGCCGCCCCAGCAGGTTCCGCCATAATAGTTGCCTGGGTTACGTATGTACAGTATGTGTGGGGGCGGAGCTATCAAAACAGGGGTGACACCCATTTGGGTTAGGGGCGTGTTTGTTTAGGTGATTTCAAATGTCAACGTTGGCTTTCAAACATCGTACACCTCACCTTTAAGAATAGGGTACAAGAAAAAAAAATTACAAACGCTTGCTCGTAGAAAATATGTTTTTGTTGTGTTTCTTTTTTAATTTCCTTTACATTGAGCTACTGTATGTCTTGCATTTGTTTGAAATTTTGTACTGTATAGTCGCACTGCATGGTTGAATGCAGCGATGTGAAAGCCCAAATTAGTGCAGCAGACAAAATATGTCTGAATCAAGCGCACCATCTGTGATCTCATGGCATCTGGCAGCCACTGCACATAAATTGAAAAAAAAAAAAAAAAATCATATCAAACCAGCTGTATTCAGTTAACTGGTGGAAAACTTAACAATGAGCTACATTCACATGATGGTTCAAGCCTTTTTGATTGCATCTCCATTTGACCAGCATCACCACTGGACACATTTATGAGAAGAAAAATATATTTTTTGTTTGTTTCTACAGGAGTTGTGGCTTTTCACTGAAGCATCCAATGTAATAAAAATGAACCCTTGATGTATCCACTGCTAAAATAATAACATACAGTCTGAATGTACTGGTCCAGCAAGGTACAGTACATACTATGTTTTTAATACACTGAAGACATCTGGGGTTGAGATCAAAAGCTACGCATGAGGCGATAGATTAGAATTTCAGCTTTCATTTCCTGGTATCTATCTATACATGTTCAACAGTGTGGCACCTTTTGTTTAAGCCCAACAATTTTCCAAGTGGTCAAAAATATTGGAACGTATGACTGACTGACATGGTCTTCTTCTTCTCAGGTGTGTACCGATTGATCGATCGATCGATCGATTTAATCTATTAATCGATAGCGTAGCTCTGAATGTCTATTCTTGGTCGGAGCTTCATCTGTGAGTTTCATCTACGAAGACTTCATTTGCAATTTTAAGTCAAGTCAAGAAGCTCTTATTGTCTTTTCAATCATATACAGCTGCTACAGTACACAGTAAAATGAAATAAAGTTCCTCCAGGATCAGAAGACAACACAACTTATTTTATAAGCTGCTTTTTAATAATGGTAGAAGCTAGAGTATATTGCTAAATGAATAACTTTATTAACTTCACACACTGATGTTTTTACTGGCATTTTACTGTATCAGGGAAAAACTACATCTCATTCATATATTATCAAATTCGTCGCTTTATATGTTTCAATGTTAAAGTAAAAGTTTCTTGCTTTTATGTTACATCATATTTCATTTGATAGCAAAAAAGAAAAAAAAAGTTATTTACTTATTTAGTCTCTTTTTTTTTTGTCATTTTTGGGCTTAAAATTAGCAGGTTTAAACACAGCAGTTTTTTACTCCTTTATTTACTGTAAAAAAAAAAAAAGAAAAGAAAGAAAAGAAAAAGCCTGTGCAAAGATTTCCTCTCCATTTCATCACCTTAGTAATATCTGGGTAAAGACTGAATCGCAGATGGAACCGTATAATGCTAACATCACAGTTTGACTTAATAACAGGACACACGTTCATGTCGTTCATGCACACTTTTATTTCGTGTACCTTTCAACAGCGCTGAATGTTTACTGCTTTATACGGTTAGATTACATTAAATTAAATTAGATTTGTTACTATGGAAGTTTATAGAAAATCTGCAAAGACTCTTCTATAAATTTCGGAGATTTCACACACACACACACACACACACACACACACACACACATTTTGATACACACGACATCATTTAACCCTCTCTGATTCACAAATCTCCTGCAGTGTTAGCTTGATAAAACTGTTTAAATTGCATGAACAATTAAGTACTAATTGTTCGGGATTTAATTGTTTCCCCTTGAGAAAGGCTATTTAAATCTAACAGCTAATAGCCCATAACTCTTGAAGACCCCTTAATTGCTTCTTTTTCTTTGAATTATAAGGTAATGGCTTGATTCTGTTACGATTCTAAAGTAAAATAGGTGCAGGCCACATTACATGATAATAACTTGAGAATAAAAAGCTATTCAAGAAGTCAAAATTTAATTACTTCCTATACACTACTTCAGTTTGTTTCTGATTGATGTACAGTAAGTACCGAAGTACCCACAGTGATTTCTTTGCTCATATGGATTTTAATTCAGCATGCAGTCTTCCTATTAACCATTTTGTTCCTTAGGCAAACACATCAATTTGCAATGTACATGAAACTGTTCCTCGGTGTAGAAAATAACAGTCTCTATTCCCAACAGTGGCTATTTGCCTATGCAGGAGCTCAAGTCCCCCAGGGTAATTTATGGCTGGAAAAAGCGATGAATTTTCCTGCCTGACTGCTGCGTGAGCATCTAAACCCACATAAAGCAGACACAGAGGTTGTTCTCTTGGCCCTCCCAAGCACAAGAACTCTCTGATCATCATTACAGCGTTCTCGTTTTATTCTCTTATCTCATGTGCCTTTTGGCTGCTCAAATCATCACAGATAAATTGTTCAGAGTCTTAAGCTTTAACTGGGTCACTGCGCTAAGATTCTACGCCTCCGTATTGTACCATCAGGACTTACCTTCACGGTGGATAATGCAAGGTTGGGATTGAATGCATCACTGTTCAGCAAGAAGTGAGGAGTAAATACTGAAATGATACACTTTGGTATTCATATATCAGATGTAGGTCTACGGACTTCGGCGCTATGCGGAGAACCGTACGAGAACTACGCGTTTGGGTTGAATTTTTCTTGAAACAAATCTGTTGTGTGCAGTTCTGACCTTGGAACGGTTTTCTAGCTTAATCAAGGACGGTGTGCCTCCTTTGTCTGACTTACTCAGGATATGCTGATTTTTTGTTTTAGGCTTTAATTACATTACAACTAAATATATGTCATTCAGGGCTAATGTTAAATAAATAAATATGACACTATAAGTATATGTGGAAAGGAAGTACACTTAACCTGTGCCTTAATGTTCATTCATTCATTCATCTTCTACCGCTTATCCGAACTACCTCGAGTCACGGGGAGTCTGTGCCTATCTCAGGCGTCATCGGGCATCAAGGCAGGATACACCCTGGACGGAGTCCCAACCCATCTCAGGGCACACACACACACTCTCATTCACTCACACAACCACACAGTATGGACAATTTTCCAGAGATGCCAATCAACCTACCATGCATGTCTTTGGACTGGGGGAGGAAACCGGAGTACCCGGAGGAAACCCCCGAGGCACGGGGAGAACATGCAAACTCCACACACACAAGGCGGAGGCGGGAATCGAACTCCAAACCCTGGAGGTGTGAGGCGAACGTGTTAACCACTAAGCCACCGTGCCCCCCCTGCCTTAATGTTAATGATTGTAAATTCACATGACACTTTGCATGTATATTTCATGGCACTATTCTATCGTATTTGTCTTATTTCTATTAGTCTGTTTGTTTTTGTTTGTTAGAGCAAGTCACACCAGACATTGTGTATGAAGACAATACGAGAATTCTGTTGTAAATGTATAGTATCATCAAATTACCTGCAACAATTTACATGGATCATCATTTGATGTATACATAAAGTCTATTCTTTTTTTTTTGTTTAGTTAGTGTGAGCTTTTAGGATTAAATAAGAGTGCTTGGTCAGCTTTCTGTCAAACATTGGTCATTTTTCTTTACAGGGTTCCAAATGAATCCCTTCACTCATGTCTGTGTCATCTTCAGGCTCTACCTTTTAGTTAGGCTAAAAAGTTCACTACACAAAATGTACACTGTCTTTAACCATCACATGATTACAAGCATAGCTCAGAAACTGACTTAACTGACTTTTTAGTTCCTCAGGAGCTCTTGGATGCACAATTCTACTCTATAAACTACTATAAACTGTTGTAAAAAGGATATTACTTACATTGACATTATTTACTGTCCAGTGTCACCTACAGTAAATGAGGACGAGGTTCACTTTTGAGTCTGGTTCCTCTCAAGGTTTCTTCCTCATATCATCTCAGGGAGTTTTTCCTTGCCACCTTTACTTAAGGGATAGATGAAGATAGAGATGAATATTAACTTAATTTGAAAATTTTTTTTTGTTTCTATACTTCTGTAAAGCTGCTTTGAGACATTGTTCAAAGAACTACACAAATAAAATGAATTAAAAATTGAATTGAATTGTATAACCCGACTCCGAATATTTTCCCCATGTTAGCATTGACTTATTTTTATATTTTATATTTTATTTTTTTATTTTTTATACGAACATAGCCCGATGTTTCCGCCTGTGCTTCACACAAAAGCACCCTGGTAGTTAAGTTCATTTGTGTGTGTAATGCCTTGGCCGCTCTAGGCCTTGTCTAACACATTGTACCGTCTATGCTCCATGAACAGCGCAGTCAAAGCTCTCCTATAAAATAATTGGATTTTTGTTCTGGAAACAGACTTTCTTCTTTTTTTTTCTAGCATGAGAGTGAAAAATGTGTTATTAAACTCTTTTCTTGTCGTTCTAAAAGTCCTTAGTTTCAACACTTTTTGAAGATTGTTACTTGTGCAGATGTTTGAAGAAGAATGGAAGCAGGAACTGTACATCAAAAATCTTTTTTTTTTTTTTTTTTCCTCAGAAACAACCACAGAAATCATAGCATGTGGAAATGAAAATGTTCTCTTTCTAAAAAGAGATAGCGGTCATATAATTGATTACAAGAAATGGACTTAACTGAATAGCAATCACTCAGTTTGGGAAAGTAGGACACAATTATTGTTACACACAATACCATGGGATGACTCACAAACTCTTTGTAGTTCGTCCACGTGCCGGTTACACAACATGTTTATAGCTGACACTGTTTTGTGTTATGGCTACAAATCATAATCTCTTTAATCACAGTGGATTATAATAGAGGAAAACACAGAGCCAACTCGGTTCATTAGTGCTATTCTCTCGATGGACACTGACCGCCTGATTGCTTCTCCATGCATATTCATGTAATCTGTTTTAACAGCGTGCTACATTACAATACATCAAAAGATGTAAGTATATTAACGGAAAACGCAGTCAATTATTCATGATTCATTTCGGTTGAATATGAAGCCTCGATGCTCTGTAACAGGTTTAGACCTATAACCAGCTCTAAAGTTGAGTGCTACAGTATTTATAGCATCGCATAACGTGATAAAATACGCAAAATGATATAATTTTCACTTGCAACATTATAATCCACCTATTCATTCCACCTACTATATTTATTATTAGAACTCTTTATATTATATAATATTAGAATTTATATTATATAATTTTAGAAGTATTTTTTAAAAGTTTTGCTACCAGTGTCATATTCAATAAAGCTCTGTTAACATACACAACGCTGAAAAAGATCAGTGATGTCATGTACTTTTGTTCTATCGTAGATCTTTTTTTTCCTTGTCAGATCTTGTGTGATTCTTCCAGATCTGGAAGCTTTCCAATAGTTGCAATGTGTTAACCGACAATAGATGGGATACCAGTCCATCTCATTATACCAGGCATGCACATATTTACATTAAGGGGCAATTTATAGTCCAGTCCACCTTATGACATGCTGGTGGTGGTGGGTGGAAAACAGGCAGCTCTGATAAAGAAGCAGATGTTTACAGGGAGAACATGTGAAGCTCACATACAGACCTTAACCTTAGCAAAGATCGAACCTGGGCTTGTGAGGTGGCCAAAGCTTAGACGAAGAAGAAGCCTTTATTTTGTCACATATTCATTACAGCACAGCGAAATTATTTCTTCACATATCACAACATTGGAGGTTGGAGCAGAGAGGGTTAAGGGCCCTGCTCAAGGGCCAACCAGTGGCAGTTTGGCAGTGCTGGGGCTTGAAGCCTGATCCTCCAATCAACAACCTGAAGGTTCAACCCCTTGAGCCACCACTGCTTAACCCGTAGGTAATATGTTTAGTTTAAATACTCGTATAGATATAGATGTAGGTTTGTGGATGCTTTTGATAAATTTGTCAGTCAGTAAACATGTATGAACATTTCTTAAACCAAATTAATATTCCTAAAAGGTACTAAAGAGTAGTAATGTAATAATAAATCATATGTAGTTACAATGGCACCTGACAAGAGGTGGAATATGTTAGGCAGCTCAGTTGAGAAAAAATGGGCAAGTGTAAAGATGTGAGAGACTTTGTGAGAGACAAAGGCCTAATTGTGCATGTGACCAAAATAGCAGGTCTTTTGGAGTGTTCCTGGGATGCAGTGGTTAGTACCTAACACAAGGGGTCTAAGGAAGGACAACCGATGAACTGATGATAGGGTCAAGGGCACGGAAGGCTTGGTGATGCACATAGGGACTGAAGTCTAGTCTGTTTGGTCTGATATACGTTATGATTTTTTTTGTTTTTTTGTAAGCAAATGGTGATATCAAACTCTTACTACTTGTTCCTGAGCATTTAAAATGTGAAGGCGATATCTTTAGTCACTACGTAAGTTTATCCCAACTGATTTTTGACTAGAATTATTGACATCAAATAATTTATTCCTTTTGACAGAGGAATGGAAAGACAGTGTACTGGTAAAAAAAAAAAAAAAAAAATTAACTCACAGAATTAACTTATCTTTTTTATTCTCATATAATTAGTCATGTGTAAATCATTAATTGTGCTGCTTGTATCATGTCCCTGTTTGACTATTATCAACCTTTTTATTGTACTTTTTATATTTCTGAACCAATTCTTCTTAATTATTATCCATGAACCTTTTTGAGCCGCATTTTATGAGTGAAAAGTTTTATACAAATATACAAATAATGAACAACAGGAAAGCATTATGCGGTTTCGGTAGAACAGGACCTTAAAAGAACCGGGCAAATGCTATAATACAGGTTAAACCCTGCGTAAGCTTATTATTCATGGGTCAAATGGAAAGGCACAAAGAGAGATGTACTGTAAGATGAAGAGAGTAAGAAAGAGAGAGTGAGAGAAAGAGAACTTTAAATAAAGCATGGATTGCTTATAACTTCTACTAGTTGAATTATCTTTAGCTATATAACAGACACTCCGTTATTCAGGGTAATAAAAGCAATAAGAGAGAGAAGGAAAGAGAGAGAGAGAGAGAGAGAGAGAGAGAGAGAGAGTACGGACAAAAAAAAAATCCTAGCCTGGTCATTCTTTTAATGGAGTTTACTCTGGTTATATCTTCCTGCACAATAAGCAATTCTGCACAGTCGATAAAAGCTCCAGCTAAATTGTTTCCTTCCCTTGCAGGGAAATCATCTCAAAATTGGCTTGATATTACCGTTTTGTCCCTGAGTGCATGTACACGGGTCCTCAGTGATTATGGAGCGAAATGCTACAAAGGCACTTGAGTAATTACCTTTTTTACCACACAAGAGGAAGTAATGACCAGGTGTAACACATGTATACAAAATGGGTGGATAAAATCAATGTACTGTATTTTGTAGGAACTAGACTTATTGAACCCGCTAAAAGGCCAGTAAACATTGCTTCTCTGAAACAGGCTGTTGTGCTCACTGCAATGCATCACTTAAAAAATGTACTGTGTGGTCAAGCAGACTAAATAAACATGTCCTTATTCAGTTACCTTTGATAGATAGATAGACAGATAGATAGATAGATAGATAGATAGATAGATAGATAGATAGATAGATAGATAGATAGATAGATAGATAGATTTGGTAGCTCAGTGGTTAAGGTTTTTTCACTACTTTTTTTCACTATCATTTGAATATGCACAAGCTGTCACGAGTGGGCCCCTGAGCAAGGCCCTTAACCTTCAATTACTCAGTTGTTTAAAAATTATATAAAATGTAAGTTGGTCTGGATACAAATTAGAGCATATGGCAGACATTCTTATCCAAAGCAACTTATGTTTATACAATTGATGGTTAAGGGCCTCACTCGGGGGCCCAGCAGAAGTAGCTTGGTGGCCTTGGGATTTGAATTCACAACCTTCTGATTGGTGCTATAACACCTTAACCACTAAGCTACCACATCCCCTAATGACCAAGCTGAAGACAGATATTAGTATTTTAGATATTACATTTATTTATTTATTTATTTATTTATTTATTTATTTATTTATTTATTTATTTATTTTTGCTTGATCATGCACAGCATGTAACTACTTATCCCTGAGACATACTCGAGTCCTTCCAGACCTCATAATAAGCTGAAGAAGATTGTTGTTTAACATTGCATTGCAACCCGGCAAATAACAAATTGAAGGCATGCTTTAAATAAAGGATTATAATTTCCTTGGTTATAAACTCCTACCACGGGTACAATATAAGACACATATTGTGATGATGATGATTATGATGATGATGATGATGTTGATGATGATGATTTTTGTTGTTGTTATTATTATTATTACAATTATTATCCATGTTATTAAGTCAAAGTGCAAGATAATGAAATGCTGAGAGAATGCAAATGAAGTGATTGTAGAAAAAACCCAAAACATTAGGCAAAGTCTAAGTCAAAATCAAGCACAGGTCATGTGGTCAGTCAAACAGTAACAATGGGACTATGTAAAATATGGAAATTAAAGAACTGGGCGAATTCAAATCCACATAGTCAAATACAATATAATGGCATCTACTAGATAGCTGAAATCTTGAGATCATTTTCTATGTCATGAATTAAAGGGTGATGGGATTGGGTGATGAGATGGGATCGCTGTTACCACATACAGTAACATTCATTTTATACAACAGCAATTTCACAGTGATAATGTTAGATTATAGAACAATTATATGTTAGAATAATTAGATGGCATAAGTTATAGCCATGTTTAAAAAATGAAGATTTTGATCAAATTCTCAGTGAATATTAGAGCAATTTGCTGCATTTTTAGAAAAAAAAAAAAAAAAAAGTTTTATTAAACATGAATTTTTTATTAACATGTGTCTGGTCACCTACCATCTTTAGAATAAGAAAAATAATACATTTAATTCAAATAAGGTGTTGCAAAAATGATTACACCCTACACAAATTTATCTAAAACAAGGGCTCCTTGATATCTAAGAACAGCAGCGATTCTTCTAGACATTGAACGAACGAGTTGACGACATACAGCTACATCTATCATTTTTTATTCTTGAAATAGAGACTCTTTCAGATCCTGGATGGAGAAATACGTTCAACTTGTGTTTCCCCCCCCCACCCCACCCACCCACCCCCAGTGTTCTATTGGGTTGAGGTCTGATGGCATGCCATTGCATCACTTTTACCTTGTTCCTTCTCAGAAATCAACCAGTGATTTTAGATGTATGTTTTGGGTCATTATCGTTTTGAAAGAGTGCCCAGTGACCTAGGGCATGGAGCGATGGTAGCATCTTCTCTTTCAGTATTTCACAGTATGTCTGTGAATTTATGATGCCATCTATGAAATGCAAGGCCCCGATACCTTGAGCACTCATGCAACCCAAGAACACTGGCACCACATGCTTTACTGATGATGCATTTATCATTGTACTCCTCACCCTTGCGACGCCATACTGTACAGTCTGGAACCCATCAGAGTCAAAAAATCTTTGTCTCATCACACCAAACTGTAAAGTCCCATCTTTGTCAACAAGAGCCCTGTTTGAGCTGCTACAATAGAAAAAATATACATTTTTTCTGACCAATTAGAACTGAGAATTAAATAACCCTGATATTACTCATCATATATCCCTGTTCGAATAGACTAGCAGGTTAAATATATTTATAGTCTATTTTTTTCTAATTAAAATAAAGCTGTACATGGGTTAATGAAGTTATTATGACATGTCATTCATCAACAAGAAGCTGTGAGCAAAAACATTCATCTTGTTCATCTGATAATTACAGTATCACCCTACCTGGTTTTATCATGCATCTTTAATGTACGTATTTCCTCCCTTCATTTTATGCTCAGGGCTAATTTGGCTCATCAGGTCTGATTGATCAAAAAAAAAAAAAAAAGGAAGGAAACATATAACATGCCTTCTGGATTCTTTTCTGGGTATCAGTGCTGCCTGTTTTCACCCTACAGCACAGTTAGTATTGTCTATAGCAGTGTAAACAGGTACAGAAAGGTAAAATGTGCTGAGTCATTATGAGTCATTGTAAGTAAATACTTAGAGCCTTAGTACTAAGAATACATTTGAAATTCTTTTAATATTTTAATATTGTAAGTACAAAAGTCATTCAAACTGTGATTTGTGCAAAGGATCCAGCTGTGTGACGTATTTCAAGGGTCCTCCAAAAGTTCTCTCAAACCATGCCCATCCACTAGCTTCCTGTATCTTCCCGCATCATTGCAGACAAAGCCAAAAATGGACTAGCACCTACTTACCCCAAAGTACTTATTACACCCCGCACTACAGAGCCAACTCCGATCTCCTATCACTGTTTAACTGATCCCACCATCTATCAGCGTACTGACATCAAGACGTTTCTCCGTTCTGGCTCCTGCTGTAGGTGGTGGAATGAACTTCCCCTAGACGTCTGAACAACTGACTCACCGGCAGTCTTCAGCACGACATCTAAAGACCTACCTCTTTCTGAAATACTTCAACCAGCACAGAAAATGTACTGTCTTTGTGATTTTCTTGCTAGATTTCCTCCCAACAGAGCTTTTAGTCTGACGGTATTCTTAGTCCATGACCTAGTGAACCAATATCAGTGCATTCACAGACTTTATCAAGCATTTCTGTAAGTCGCTCCGGATAATGACGTCTGCCAGGGCTATAAATATAAATCTAACATAAACACATTGCATGTTACATTTATAAATGAATCCTAAAGTTTTAGGTTGTTTAATTAAATATAGACCGTCTACCAGATTTTTGCTACTTGTTTTATGAGTAAATCAACAATTTCTCTTTAGATAGATAGATACTCTCTCACTCATTTTCTACCGCTTATCCGAACTACCTCGGGTCACGGGGAGCCTGTGCCTATCTCAGGCGTCATCGGGCATCAAGGCAGTATACACCCTGGACGGAGTGCCAACCCATCACAGGGCACACACACACTCTCATTCACTCACGCAATCACACACTACGGACAATTTTCCAGAGATGCCAATCAACCTACCATGCATGTCTTTGGACCAGGGGAGGAAACCGGAGTACCCGGAGGAAACCCTCGAGGCACGGGGAGAACATGCAAACTCCACACACACAAGGCGGAGGCGGGAATCGAACCCCCAACCCTGGAGGTGTGAGGCGAACGTGCTAACCACTAAGCCACCGTGCCCCCCAGATAAATAGATAGATTTCCAATTAAATATTTGGAATATTTCAATTAGAAAAAGTCACATGTTCAATAGAAATTTGCTTACCTCAGGAAGACGTCTCCGCAGCAGCCGATCCCGCACTAGCCGACTGAGGGATAGCTTTTTCCCTCAGGATATCAGACTAATTAACAGTCAAAATTAATACACCCTACAGCATACTTCCACAATATGGTATGCCACACACTGCACTTTAACTTCAACAGTTCAACACTGGACTATACATACACACTGCACTTAATACAATAATCTATCTGTTACCACTGGATACCATCCGATGCACATCCTTGACATTTCTGTATCCATACAATCTGTTGCACCTTATCATATTTTATATATTATGTCCAAATTTTGTCAATTTCATATTTTTTCACATATCGATGCTATTGGTCAGTCCCCACATGGGTCTGTTATTTTTACAAGTTATTAACCAATCTAAAGTAGCCACCAACCTAAAGTAGTAACCAATCTTGAAAATAGCTTGAGCGCAAATCTCTTCGCTTCTGTGCAGAAAGAAACCCATGAGCCACGAAGGTAAGTTTGCGAGCAGATTAGACTAATTTCCACCTATTAGACAGCCTAATCAGCTTATCGTGTTTTGTATTGCATCACTTATAGCTCTTAAACCTTTAAAATAGAGTTTAGGAAGATGTATGTAACTACAGTCATTAGCTTTGGTTAACTATTGAAGCCTTGTCTCTTGTCAAAAGGCTCAACGTGACCGCAGACTTTATTGAACACAGCTGGCAGCAGCGACGTCTGTGTCCGTACCGTTCTTATCAATGACAGCATAATCTCGTATCTCCCTGCTCCCAAGTCATAAAGCTTGTATCTCCGTGTATAAAATGTGACTTTGGGAAAATGTTGTGTTAATGTTGGTACACAACAGTATGATAGCAATATAATGTATAATAACAACAAGTACATATTGCATATAATGTGTAGTGCTACTGTAAGTATGTCTAATAGTACACTGTGTGTACTGACTATATGTATGAGCATATTGCACATTTTCACCTCACCAAGGCACCAGTGCTGTGGTGATGTGACAATAAAAGTGACTTGACTTGACCTGATTTGACTTGACTTGACTTGAGAAATGTAGATCATGCGAATTTCCTGATAATGATGGGAAGAAGAACATTTCGAATGTTTCTGAGTTGGATATTTGAGTCCACTCGGTTACTTTCAGCCCTGATAAATATCCACATGGCTTGATTTTGACTTTTTATGTAATAACAAAAAGAATTACTTTGTAAACAAGAAATATTTATGCTAATATAATACTGTGTTTAAATTCATAAAACTTTGCTTTCTCTGTGCATTTTGATATTACACTCTCGGCAAGTAAAGCTGAACAGTGAACAGCTGGAGAACAGTTCACACTTCACCAATGACTAATATTTTGACGAAATAATCAGACATAAGCTGATTCCCAAATGAGTCTGTGTCACAGTAGGTAGCAGGCAGCCATTTGGAATTGAACCAATCAAGGAAGAAACTCCTGGATTTCTCAACATATTATATAATATTTTTGACACATATATAAAATCCATCAAAAAGACATCTGTGTGATAATTAAAGAAAAATACAGTAATGGAGAAAAATGGAATGGAAAAATAAACATTTACAAAAACCTGGTTGCATAAGTGTACACACCCTTCACTATCGTCACAATCCCATTCAATCTCATGTTTATAAGTAATTATTATATATAAGTCAATTAAATTAATTTTGATTAAACCCAAAAAAAAGATCAGCTGGAGGCTTTTCTTTACATCTTTTTAGGCCATCATCAATAAATAGAGAAAATAGAGAACCATAGTAACACAGTGACATCACCAAGAACAAGACATTCCTTCAAAAAAGGATAAGGATAAAAAAAATATACCTGCCAGGGAGGCTGGCAAGAGACATACAGTAATATTAAAGGAGCTGCAGGAACATCTGACAAGGACTGATTACTCTCTACAGGTGACAATAATCTCTCAGACGGAGGTCCTTTTTCTCACAAAAAACATCCGAGCTCAAAGAAATCACCTCAAACAATGTGGAAAAATTGTGATATGGTCTGATGAGACCAACTGCAGCAGGCACAATATGTTTGGTGCAAACAAACACTTCGCCAGAAGAACATATTACCCACAGTACGGCATGGTGGTGGTAGCATGAAGATGAAAAATAATGTCACCAGATAAACACAACAACAACACGAAGTATCCATCCAGATCAACAAAGAAATGGCTTAACCAAAATGTTTTTGTGTTAATCTAACTGAAAATCTATTGGCTTATACTGTATGAAGAAAGCTGTGCACACGACATGGCTTTGCAATTGAATGGATCTAAATGTTATTACAAGAAAAAGTGGAAAATACCACAAAACTTATTTTTGTTCTTATTTCTTCTTCTTCTTCTTCTTCTTCTTCTTCTTCTTCTTCTTCTTCTTCTTCTTATTATTATTATTATATATATATATTTTTTTTTTTTTTCTCTTCTGTTCCTATACTTCTGTAAAACTGCTTTGAGACAATGTGAATCGTTAAAAGCGCTGTATAAATCAATTGAATTGAAAATTGAATCGAATCGAATTGAATTGAACTAGTATGTAGCTGCTTGGATAAAGACGAAGCCTTTATTTATCACATATACAGTACATTACAGCACATTGAAATTCATTTCTTAATATCGCCGCTCAGCTTAGACAATTAAGTCAGAGTGCAGGGTCAGTTATGATACAGCACCCCTGGAGCAGAAAGGATTATGGGGCCTTGCTCAAGGGCCCAACAGTGGCAGATTTGCCGCATGTCCTTCCAATCAGTAACCCTGAGCGTTATGTTTATCCAAGAGTCCCATCTGTCAATTGTTAGAAAGCTTAAACCTCCTCCTCCTCCTCCTCCTCCTTCTTCTTCTTCTTCTTCTTCTTCTTCTAGATAAGGAGTATATAAATTTTGTAAGATACTCAGACAAATCCAAACTTTTATAAAAACTCAGCCAGTAGACGAGCACGGAAGTTCAGATAAAAAAAAAAAAAAGAAAATCTTTGCCAGTGATGCAATAAAAACTGCTGACATTTTTTTCCCTTTATTTCATTCCAATTTCACATTTCAGCTCGAATTGAGGCCTTACCATTGTGGTATGAGCACTAGTTTATTACATTTCAACATTTCACCTATAAAAAACAAGCCATCAAGGCCAATGGAAATTCGGAGCAATATAATAAGCTCAGGCCTTAACACAATAAGTGTGATGTTCAATATTGCTCTTTCCTTTGCCTGAGCTCTTTAATAGAGACACAGGGTTGTGGAAATCCTGATGTGATAGCATGGCTTGTTGAAACAGAACACAGAATTATGACCTGTCTTTTTGCGGATAGTGATTAAGCATTAAATTCCTCTGCTTCAGATGCCAGGTAGCAATTTACTGAACTGGCAGTAAGGGAAAAAAATTGTAAAAAAAAAAAAAATGTCATTGTGGTTTTATATGGCATTAGATAGAGCTGTTGTGAAAAATTATTCTCATTCTCCTCCTGAACAAGCCATGAATCCATGGAACATATTGCTTCTCGATACAACAGGCTGTGTGCATAAGTATGTTCCTAATGAGATGGCACACAAACACATGGGCATGTTAATATGTGTACCACTTCTCTCCCAGTGATCTTACATAGGAGAAATTAAAAGAAAAATGTGTCCTTCAAGAGTCCTTGAAAACAAACTATATGGATTTCAAATAAATTACTGAATCATATTTATAAGACCTACAAAATGACTACTATAGCATTAAGAAACCTGGGCTCATATTCATAAATGATCTCAGAGAGTTTCTAATTTAGCTTAAAACGTTCTAACTAGTAATCTTATCTTAAGAGTGATTCTCAGAGCATCTCTGAGCATCTCTAAGCAAGGAAAATACAACTTTTATCTTAGAGAGGAGACGGGGCTTTACCCTGTTACTAGGTATGACACATTCTTTTGAAGACTGTGATTGGTTGTCTAATTAAAACAAATATATAAATAAAAATAAAAGGTTTCAGGTTTGCTCCTGAACCTGATTTTTATCTTTAACATGAAAAGAATATGCATCGTATGGCCGAACGTTTGTGCTCACCTTACTATTACAGCCATATGTGGTTCTTTACCAACTGTTTCATAATAAGTCTTTGTATGTTGTAGCATTACAAATCTAGTGTCTAGGCCACTCTACTGGCCTGCATCTCAACCCTACAGAACAGCTTTAGGGTGAATTAAATCATACAAGAGCATTAGTGAGGTCAGGCACTGATGTTTAGTCTGGAGGTCTGGGGTCCATTTCACACTGTGTATTCAAGGAGCTGGCTTTGTGCACTGGGTTGATGTCATGGTGGAACCCATTTCGGTTCCAGAAAAGGAAAATTGTACTGCTACAGCATACAGACATCCTTTAGAATTGTGGCAACAATTTGGGGAAGGTAAATATTTGGGTGTGAAACCTTTAGCCTGAAACAGGTTTACACTTCACCTCTAAGTCCCACTGAGAAAAATCATATGGCCAATCATGGTCAGGTCTCCAGTGTTGTGCTAGTTACTAAGAAATAGTAACTAGTTACAGTTACTAGTTACTTCAGTAAAAAAAAAGTAACTCAATTATTTTGTTGATTTTAGTTACTTTTTTAAAGAACGTTCTTTAATGTTCCCATTAATGGATAGGACCTTCGAACCAGAACGACACAGCTTACATTTGACTAAAAAAGTTTTTTTCTTTATGCTCAACTAAAGTGAAATAATGAGCATATTTCCACTTTGAGAAACTCGTCTTTCTCTCGCCTTGACTCGCCATTACTGCCGCACATACATGAATAAAAACGGAAACACGCCCACAGTGCGGTGACTTCGTGTTTACAGTGTTTGGCATCCACCAATCTTACAATATGTCGCTGCTGTAAACAGGTTAGTCTGTAGGCTACACTTCATCCAAAATGAATTAATTTAAAAAAGTAAAGGACAAACGCACCATATGGTAACGTTAGCGGAGTTACTTTATTTAAAAAGTAATGCGTTAGAGTATTAGTTACTGTCAAAAGTAACTGCGTTACTGGTAACGCATTACCAGTAACGCAGTTGGTGTAACATGGTGTAACACGGTTACACCAACGCAGTTACTAGTAACGCGTTATTGCCCAACACTGCAGGTCTCCACATAGTTTTGGGCATATGGTGTAACCTGTATTACTTTTAGAGAAAGTGCTTCTAATCATGTCTGTTGGGTTGAGGGTTGAGGTGCAGGCCAGTAGAGTGGCCTAGACACTAGATTTGTAATGCTACAACATGCAAAGACTTATTATGAAACAGTTGGTAAAGAACCACATATGGCTGTAACAGTAAGGTGACCACAAACGTTTGGTCATACAATGCATATTATTTTCATGTTAAAGATAAAAATGAGGTTCAGGAGCAAAGTTCATTCATTCATTCATCTTCTACCGCTTATCCGAACTACCTCGGGTCACGGGGAGCCTGTGCCTATCTCAGGCGTCATCGGGCATCAAGGCAGGATACACCCTGGACGGAGTGCCAACCCATCACAGGGCACACACACACTCTCATTCACTCACGCAATCACACACTACGGACAATTTTCCAGAGATGCCAATCAACCTACCATGCATGTCTTTGGACCGCGGGAGGAAACCGGAGTACCCGGAGGAAACCCCCGAGGCACAGGGAGAACATGCAAACTCCACACACACAAGGCGGCGACGGGACTCGAACCCCCAACCCTGGAGGTGTGAGGCGAACGTACTAACCACTAAGCCACCGTGCCCACGTATGATCTAATCTGTATCATCTTATTAACTCACTGTCATTATTAAATATCGTATACAATACATTTCTTCTCCCTCTTCACCTTACGGCCATTTTCTCCTCTGCTGAAGAAACGCTTAAGCGTCTTAAAAGTCCTCCTCACTTCTCCTAACACTTTTTGACCTAACGAGATCTTTCAAGGGTTAAGACGCTTTATGTATAACTTTTATCTGTACTAGGATCTTCTCTTTAATTTTAAGGGAAAACGCCAACATTTCCATGAAACTACACTGAGAATTTTCATGAATACGGGCTCAGTATTCCGCCCCAACTTTTATAACTCCTATTCATTTTGTAGCGTGAATCCTTTTAACCGTCAGGTTCCAGGTGTGGTTTAATAATGATCGCATTTCAGTGTGACACGAGCACAACATACTGATGAAAGTCAAATACAGGGAAAAGGAAATTACATTAGCATCAGATGTAAAGATGTCAGCATTCCACTCTTAAAATATAATCTCCTGCTGATTGTTTTTCAGATCAGTGCGAAGTATGAGAAGCGCAATGAAGGGTTTTGATTTTCAGCGTGCAATGTTTTGCCACTCTGTCACTAATGACATTTGCACATTGTATTTCTTTTTTTTTTTTTTCTCACCAACTTGACTGCTTTTCTTTAAATCATAGACATTCGATGAAAGCAAGATTATCCGACTGCTATTGGAAATAGACTTTATAATGCATAGATATGCATTATGTTAGTTCTTGTGAGATTTCTATAAGGATCATGTTGCCTTATCTTGCCTTGAGTATAAGAGTTTGACAATACTACAAGAGTGCATGTAGAATGTCCTATCTGATAATAATATGGTTGTTTGATACACATACTGCAGGAAAAAATCTGATACAGTATATACAAAATACTGTTTGATTAAAAAATACAAACAAATAAAAAAAAAGAAATGCCTTCCTTGTGCTGTTTTCATTCAGTTCCAGCAGCCTTCACTGCTTGGAGTGCTAAGACCAGATAACTAAATGCCAAGCATAGCAAATGATGTAAGAAGGACCGTCCAACATAGTTAATAATGAAAAGAACACATGCTCAACCTCTCCTGGTACATACCTACTAAAAGAAAAAAAGAGAGAGAGAAAACCCATCAAGGATGCATCCTGCTTCGCACAGATAACACTAGCAGAGAGCTTGGTCCCCTCTGTTGACTTTTAAAAGGAACCTACAGTGAAAAGATGGAGAGAGAGAGAGAGAGAGAGAGAGAGAGAGAGAGAGAGAGAGAGAGAAAGAGAGAGAGGTATTTTCCAGCATGATTAGTTTGGGCAGTGGGTCTGAAAGCTTGTGCATAATGTGCTCATATTTTTCACACTGCATGTCCCAGTAAATAACGGTCGCAGTTGTGGTGTCTGCTCACCCAGCAAACTCTCTCTCCCCTCCACACACCAGCACACAATAGCAGGACATAATTAAAGTCCACACTATCGGCATCAAGATGCTGAGAGAGAGAGAGAGAGAGAGAGAGAGAGTAAGAGAGAAGTGCAATGTAAAGTGCAAGTTTAGGAAAGTAGAGGATCAAATCATCATTTCAATTACTAATCTACACCCAAATGGCAACTGCAAACTCAGTACCTGTCAATCTGTCCAATATTAGCAATTCAGTCTTGTGATTTTTCTGCAACGTTGCTGTATTCAAAGCTGAATTTCTGACTTTTTTAGTCTTCATATATTCATTCATCTTCTACCGCTTATCCGAACTACCTCGGGTCACGGGGAGCCTGTGCCTATCTCAGGCGTCATCGGGCGTCAAGGCAGGATACACCCTGGACGGAGTGCCAACCCATCGCAGGGCGCACACACACACTCTCATTCACTCACACAATCACACACTATGGACAATTTTCCAGAGATGCCAATCAACCTACCATGCATGTCTTTGGACCGGGGGAGGAAACCGGAGTACCCGGAGGAAACCCCCGAGGCACGGGGAGAACATGCAAACTCCACACACACAAGGCGGAGGCGGGAATCGAACCCCCAACCCTGGAGGTGTGAGGTGAACGTGCTAACCACTAAGCCACCGCGCCCCCCTCTCTTCATATATTCAGTCAGTATAAACATAACTAGAGGTATACAATGCCATATTTGAGTGTTTCCTATTCTGGGGCCTACAGATATCACAGAATCTCCTCTCAACACATTTCCCATGATGACACATTACATTACATTACTTTTTTTTTTTTTAATTTTTATTTCTTTACATGCTTTTGTTTACAGTTTTGTGTGCCTTGTTGATGATTTAGCTCTGACTCTACACTCTACGCCTTTCCTGTCACTGGTGTATTACCTAATTACCTAGTGCCTTGTCCATGTTTCCTTACTGAACGCAGATGATCCTTGTTTACTCCTGTCTGCCTGTGATTTGATCCTGTCCTTCACACTTATTTCTTTTTTACCCTCATGTCTATTCACATCTGGATGGGTGAAGGATCACACGGTGTTTCATCATGAGGAGGGAAGAAATATAGCAGAAACATTCCATTATAGGGAAGAAATTTCAAAATCTGCTAAATAGATGCTAAATTTAGCAACACTTGTTGAGATAAATTTCTCAAATGTACCGTAACTTAGTTAGCTAGCTATAAGATATTTATATAGTATATATATATATACTGTATATACATATATACTGTATATACATATATACACGTATATAAAGATAGATAGATAGATAGATAGATAGATAGATAGATAGATAGATAGATAGATAGATAGATAGATAGATATTAATATAAGGCATCATGAGAGAAAATATCGATCACATTGCTGCTTGTTAAAGATGTATTTTGTCAAGACGATTATCATCGCAATTGACACTGAATATTCTTACCAAAAAAAACAGAGTCTTTAATATTTATGCAGTCTCTTATTGGCTTTTTAAAATGCTAACCATTTTTGAAAACATTAGGACTTTATGTGAAACTGAAATATTGGTGGCACACATAAGATTTGTTGAAAGTGCCATATCTCTTAGAAAAAGTTTCATTATACTCAAATAACAAAATTCATACAATGTGCTTTGTACAAATCGCCCCACCAAAACAAGGCTGACAGTGAATAAATGCATTTCAGTATATTGCGTCTGAGCCGTCTTTTTGTTTTAAATGTAACTATTTGAATGAAAATGGAATATGGAAAGGAAGCTCGATGCATATTTCTCATTAAACATTCAGCCTCAGGCAGAGCATCACATCTGTCATTTAAAGCCTTGACAATGTTTCTCTTATCTTTTAGCTCATATAAAGAGAAAACAGATGGCATAGTGAGAGAGGAAGGATATTGAGTTCAAACGTCTAAAGATATCGATTTTGTTTATAAAGGTATAGATGTAAACGATCATGTTACCTCAATGGAGTAATGTTTAACGTTAAGATTAGCAGTGAACGAGTGAAGTGTGGAATTAAAACTTGAGATGCTATTAACAAAACAACAAAGGCAAAACATTTAAAAGCAGAAAGCAAGAAAAAAAAAATAAAATAAAAAAATAAGGTCTTAATAATCTTTAAACCAAAGTGACTATGCTAGTAATGTGCTGGAATTTATTTGTGTTTGCGTTTGAAGATTGTCCTGCAATGACATCATCATAGAATGGTTACCATTGACCGAGCTGTGCTGTGATCATGAACAAACCTATTACACTTATCACTTCACTCAGAATAGTAATTCTACAATCAACTATATCTCTGAATTCATGGTTGTTTGCATCGTCCATCCTAAATAAATAAATAAATAAATAAACACAATTAACTTTACTCCTGGGGGGCACGGTGGCTTAGTGGTTAGCACGTTCGCCTCACACCTCCAGGGTCGGGGTTCGATTCCCACCTCCACCTTGTGTGTGTGGAGTTTGCATGTTCTCCCCGTGCCTCGGGGGTTTCCTCCGGGTACTCCGGTTTCCTCCCCCGGTCCAAAGACATGCATGATAGGTTGATTGGCATCTCTGGAAAATTGTCTGTAGTGTGTGATTGCGTGAGTGAATGAGAGTGTCTGTGTGCCCTGTGATGGGTTGGCACTCCGTCCAGGGTGTATCCTGCCTTGATGCCCGATGACACCTGAGATAGGCACAGGCTCCCCGTGACCCGAGGTAGTTCGGATAAGCGGTAGAAGATGAATGAATGAATGAACTTTGCTCCTGAACCTCATTTTTATCTTTAACATGAAAATAATATGCATTGTATGACCAAACGTTTGTGCTCACCTTACTGTTACAGCCATATGTGGTTCTTTACCAACTGTTTCATAATAAGTCTTTGCATGTTGTAGCATTACAAATCTAGTGTCTAGGCCACTCTACTGGCCTGCACCTCAACCCTCAACCCAACAGACATGATTAGAAGCACTTTCTCTAAAAGTAATACAGGTTATACCATATGCCCAAAACTATGTGGAGACCTGCAGTGTTGGGCAATAACGCGTTACTAGTAACTGCGTTGGTGTAACCGTGTTACACCATGTTAGACCAACTGTGTTACTGGTAACGCGTTACTGTAGCACAGTTACTTTTGACAGTAACTAATACTATAACGCATTACTTTTTAAATAAAGTAACTCCGTTAACGTTACCATATGGTGCGTTTGTCCTTTACTTTTTTAAATGAATTTAAATGAATATGGGGATATTTACCTTCCCCATTTACCTTCCAAAATGAGGATGTAGTGTAGCCTACAGACTAACCTGTTTACAGCAGCGACATATTGTAAGATTGGTGGATGCCAAACACTGTAAACACGAAGTCGCCGCACTGTGGGCGTGTTTCCGTTTTTATTCATGTATGTGCGGCAGTAATGGCGAGTCAAGGCGAGAGAAAGACAAGTTTCTCAAAGTGGAAATATGCTCATTATTTCACTTTAGTTGAGCATAAAGAAAAAAACTTTTTTAGTCAAATGTAAGCTGTGTCGTTCTGGTTCGAAGGTCCTATCCATTAATGGGAACATTAAAGAACGTTCTTTAAAAAAGTAACTAAAAATCAACAAAATAATTGAGTTACTTTTTTTTTTTACTGAAGTAACTAGTAACTGTAACTAGTTACTATTTCTTAGTAACTAGCACAACACTGGAGACCTGACCATGATTGGCCATATGATTTTTCTCAGTGGGACTTAGAGGTGAAGTGTAAACCTGTTTCAGGATTATTTTTGATCAGCATATTCCCATTGGTTCCTGAATTGGTTCCTGGATAATAATAATAATAATAATAATAATAATAATAATAATAATAATAATAATAATAATAATAATAATCTTTATGGCTAAAGGTTTCACACCCAAATATTTACTTTCCCCAAATTGTTGCCACAATTCTAAAGGATGTCTGTATGCTGTAGCAGTACAATTTTCCTTTTCTGGAACCGAAATGGGTTCCAGCTTGACATCAACCCAGTGCACAAAGCCAGCTCCTTGAATACACAGTGTGAAATGGACCCGAGACCTTCAGACTAAACATCAGTGCCTGAACTCACTAATGCTCTTGTATGATTTAATTCACCCTAAAGCTGTTCTGTAGGGTTGAGGTGCAGGCCAGTAGAGTGGCCTAGACACTAGATTTGTAATGCTACAACATACAAAGACTTATTATGAAACAGTTGGTAAAGAACCACATATGGCTGTAATAGTAAGGTGAGCACAAACGTTCGGCCATACGATGCATATTCTTTTCATGTTAAAGATAAAAATCAGGTTCAGGAGCAAATTTAATTGTGTTTTTTTATTTATTTATTTAGGATGGACGATGCAAACAACCATGAATTCAGAGATATAGTTGATTGTAGAATTACTATTCTGAGCGAAGTGATAAGTGTAAATAGTTGTTATAATTATCTACATATTTGCACATTAGTAAATGCATGTCTCTGTGTTTGTGTTGTGAATATAAGATCTCGTTTGGAGGATATTTAATTCCCCTTCTTCCATAATCTCCCCTTCTCTCAGTGCTTTTTTCTTAAGCACAGCAGGCTTTAGTGATGTCAGAGAGGGCCTAAGAACCCCCCTTTCTACCAAGTCCCCTAAATATTTCATCCCTCCGTCAGAGCAGAACACTGACTTCTCTGTTTGCCTTCTTTGTGCTCTGGCTTTGCACCTGTTCCAGCTCTGAGATCTGAATTCTTGGATGCTCGACCCGTCTCCGCAGTGCCTTCGTTCTTTCCGAGATTCCCTGTGTCAGCCTAGTGCTATGCTAATCCTCTCCTTCTTAGTTGAAGAAAACATACTGCTTGTTATCCCGGCAATGACTTTTCATTCGGCTTTGCAGCTAACTGCACAGATTCTTCTATTGACTTTGTGTTGAATCTGGGTTGGTGTGATCCATAAAGCTTTGGCACAACTGTTTTTCACATACACACACTAGCACACACACACACATACAAACTAAGAAGAGAAAAGTTCTAAAGGCTAGATTCCAACTTGGCACATTTCTTGAAATTTGCCTGAATAAATATATCATTGCATTGCAGCAAAAAGCAAGGTAATATGGTGATATTTTTTTTGGACTGTAAAAGGAACATTGGCAGCAGTCACAGAAGGAAATCAAGTCTCTGGTCTTTTTATTCTCTTTTAAAAGATAGCCAGGGAGGGAGAGTGTGTGGGAGATGCTTAAGAGCCACTGAAGGGTGTCAATATATTCTGAAATTGAATTAAAGTGTAATTAGTGAAATCATTACCTGACACTTGAGCAGTGGGATTTGGTTAATTTATTGCTACCAGCCTGCTGTGAATGGAATGTGTCCTGTAAGACCTCTCCTCTTGCCAAAGGTGATGGCCGCATTACACAAAAGCGCGGTTCTAATCAGCAGCCCTAACATTTGCACTGCTCTTGGCAAGATTTCAGCTCAAATAATTGTGGCTATCTATTGCAGTGGTGTCATAGTGGGCATCTTAGTGGTAAACTAATGGTACCTTGTCTGACCAAAAACATGGCAGTAATAAAAATGTTTATAAATCCAAGATAATTAACACACTACAGGTAAAAAGGGCTATTTATTTATTTATTATTTGTTTGGTTGATTGTAGGTTTGTTTGTTTCAATCATTTGTGTGTTTGTTTGAATGTTTGGTTGGGTGGTTGGTTTGTTGGTCTTTTGGGTGTTTGGCTACATAGTTGCTTGGTTGTTGTTTGGTTGGTTTGTTGGATATTTGGTTGGTTGGTTATTTTTTTTTACTTTTTTTTATTTGTCTTTTTAAATGAGATAATTTAAAATAAATAAATCATTGCCACAAATAATCATTGCCAGTTGATAGCCAGACTTAACTATTATTTTCTTCATTACATTTTTATATTAAATATTTATGGAATCTCTAAACCAACTATGTAATTAATTAGGATTTATTATGTTATTTTCACCTAGTCTGTTAGTCTCCAATACATTTAACTTGTATCTTATTATTATAATCAAGTAAAAGTAGTAATATACTAAGTCAAAATCGAGTCTCGGGCCGGCCACGACTGAGGTGCCCTCGAGCAAGGCACCGAACCCCCCCCAACTGCTCCCCAAGCACCACAGCATAAATGGCTGCCCACTGCTCCGGGTGTATGTTCACGGTGTGTGTGTGTGCACTTTGGATGGGTTAAACACAGAGAACGAATTCTGAGTATGGGTCACCGTACTTAGCCGTATGTCACGAATAAAAAAAAGAATAATGACACAGCCATTGAGCGGTCAGTTTGGTTAGGGATATCCGTAATGGGTAAAAACATGGACATATAAATAGGTATTATTATTAACAGTAACTCAACTAATTTAAGTTACTTGAGCAGAAAATCATCTTAGCATACGGAACATATTGGAAGATGGGTTAAGACAAGAGAATAACACATTACTGTAAGTTACAATCCTGTTAGTCAAGCACAGGAATCAGAGACTACAGTGGGGAGAGGCCCAATGTATCAGAGTTGGGCTGAATAACAAATAAAAAGTTCCTTGTTTGTGCTTGAAGAGCAAAAATAATCACCTGACCTAAAATTAGCTTGAGTTTCTGATCATGTAAGTGTGAAGTACCTCTGAAGTGTAGACCTTGAACTATAACAAAAGATAATACAGTATTACCTTTGAGTCACAATTTTGAAGCTTGTATGTCACCACAAAGACTGAGAAGCATGTCTCAGAGATTTTCACACATAACAAGCATTTATAAAGAATTCCTGCAAAGATTTTTGGTTTGTTCTGAAACCATGTTTGCAAGAAGAAAACTGGGTTGAAGTACATAGTGTGCACTCAGCTTTACCAATGAGTGAGGTTAAGATTAAGGTATTTGTAAGGTTAAGGTTTGTAGCACTTCTTATATAATAATATGAAATGACTATAGAATCATTTTAGCATGAAATTGAGTAACGTACATTAATGACTAATCATTTTTGGCCTCATGGTGATAGTAAAGAGCTTTAAATGCACAAGGCTTAAAAGCTAAAATTCCAACAGGACAAGATGTAACATATTCGCTAAAGATTTATTATATGCAATATAAATATCTCAATGTAAATGTGCTCCATACAATACAGAGCGAGAACAAACCAGGCAAAATGACATACTTGGAAAAGACAATCTGATATATTTCAGGCAACTTCTCCTATGTAGCTGTATGAATAAGGACAAAATGCTGTAGTAGAAGCTGAAGATCATAAAACATGGTGAAGTATGATTTCTAGGATCTCATATGCTTATGGCTATAAAATCTTTGATAGATTTCCCTGTGAAACTCTTGTTTGAATTTGCATCACTGACAGATTAAAAAAACTTACAACAAAAACTAAATATTATTGAATTAATAATAAAAAGTAATAAGTAAGGAGGGGGCACAGTGGCTTAGTGGTTAGCACGTTTGCCTCACACCTCCAGGGTTGGGGGTTCGATTCCCGCCTCCGCCTTGTGTGTGTGGAGTTTGCATGTTCTCCCCGTGCCTCGGGGGTTTCCTCTGGGTACTCCGGTTTCCTCCCCCGGTCCAAAGACATGCATGGTAGGTTGATTGGCATCTCTGGAAAATTGTCCGTAGTGTGTGATTGCGTGAGTGAAAGAGAGTGTGTGTGTGTGCCCTGTGATGGGTTGGCACTCCATCCAGGGTGTATCCTGCCTTGATGCCCGATGACGCCTGAGATAGGCACAGGCTCCCCGTGACCCGAGGTAGTTCGGATAAGCGGTAGAAAATGAATGAATGAATGAAAACACTAGTAGAGCAGCTACTACTAATAATAATAATCATCATCAGCAGCAGCATTTTTTATCCTTAATACACTGACCGTGCAGCAGTATGACTACAGTAGCTCCCTGGACCTGTGATAAATAAGCACTCTGCAGTCTGTATGTCACCTGACATTGGCCCTAAATCTGAAGCTTTACGGTGAGACATTCAGGCTTTGACTTTTAAGTACACAAAACTCAACTTTATTACCGTAAAGGTCCTGGTAAGCCTCTGAGTTTTCCAAATCGCTCAATTCCTGACCGTCACAAGCAACTGAATCAACAAGATAGAACAATAAATACGCTACTGTAATTTATCTGCACCCACTTTTTCAATCGTTCTTCCGTTCCTTGGTTTGACCGTGATTCCACAACGAATGACCAGCGACACTTCAGCAAAGGGTTCGTTTGTCTTTACACAAATAATCAGTGCAAAGCATCATGGGGTGTAGAGAAAAAGCTGGATACTTTAAAATTGGATACGTGCTTTATGTAGAGTTTATGTGTACAGTTTGCCCTGGTATTAGATACAGAATAAAAAGACATATTAGATTTTTTTTGAACTAACAGACATTATTAATATCAATATTACCGCTAATGTTTCCATGTTATGTGTCAGAGTTAATTCAATTATAATCATATCTGTTTGCAGACCAAACAAAAATGTTTATTAAAATATTCAAAGCTTGACATTTGCTGTTGTTCCTTAGGGAGAGAAATTATTTTTATCACAGCTGATGATTGTATTTTTAAAAACAGTGCACATAAAAGAAAGCAAAGAGGTCTTCTTCCTCTTCTTCATCATCATCATCATCTTCTTCTTTTTCTTCTTAAACCTACCTTTTTTGTTTGAAGTATGATTTATAGGCAGAAAGTGAAAAGGACAGTGATTCAAAGTCAGTAAGATGTTTTCTGTAACCTTTATCATGTTAGATTTCTGGTCACACGTACACAGAGGAAGACATTTCTGGTGTTGTCAGTTAGATATACAGCTACTGACTGGGGCATGTAGGGCTACTAAACACAGGAGGGGAAAAAATGCTTTTTAAAAACTGTAATGTTCTGAAGGTGGTAGTATTCATTTTTATAATATTCATTCATATAGCCTGTGCCTATCTCAGGCAACATCGGGCATCAAGGCAGGATACACCCTGGACGGAGTGCCAACCCATCGCAGGGCACACACACACACTCTCATTCACTCACGCAATCACACACTACGGACAATTTTCCAGAGATGCCAATCAACCTACCATTCATGTCTTTGGACTGGGGGAGGAAACCGGAGTACCCGGAGGAAACCCCCGAGGCACGGGGAGAACATGCAAACTCCACACACACAAGGCGGAGGCGGGAATCGAACTCCCGACCCTGGAGGTGTGAGGTGTAATTTGGCATTACATCAAGGTCATTTCACTGTAACATGGTTAAATAGATATGTTGATAACATAATGTTGAAGAACGTACTGTAAGTTTGCATGGTTCTAATTTAAATTCATTCATTATTTCCCAAGTACTATACTGTCTATTTATCATTCACACAGTGTGTTATACTTAAATTCATGTTCTGGATAGTTAAATGCACACAAAACACTAAAGAATGCCACCTATGAGCAATCTGAAATATATAACAATGTTAAGAAGAAAATATTAAGAGTAATGTAGGACAATATCCTTTTCTCAAGGTCAACATTTCATATGACGTGATATTTCATGGTCTATGATTCCTGTTATTCATTTATTTATTTATTTCAGATGGAATCATGTAAGCAGTAAACAGTAAACTTTTCCTTAGTACCTCATCAGCATATTTTTTAAACCATGTTACAGATGAAATTTAATGATCTTGATGTATTGTGAATAGGCCAAATTAAACTGAACTAAACTGAACTAATTTTATACCTTCGTGCATAAAATAATATACATTTGTGAATGTGTTACCAATAAATAAATAAATAAATATTTATTTATTATTTCAACCTCAGAAACATGAGAATTGCAGAATTTTGGGTCATTTAGGTCTCTTATAAAATCTCCTGAGACTCACAAACACTGTGAAAATCTTGACCTGCATAAATATTGATGTATTGAAGTCACCGACTCTGAACATCTCTGAAAATGTTTAACTTTGTCAAAAAGGTCAAGACTGCTTTCATTACACTTTCATTAGTGTCGATATCACTTAAAGGCAATCTCTCAAATATTTTCAAAAATGTCTTTAATATCTGTGGTGCTGAGAGCCAAGAGTTTCTATGTGAAGTATCAGTATCTGGTGCTTTATTAATGCCATTGGATTAACAATCGCAATATAACATACTTTGACACCTCATCCATCAATTTTCTGAGGCTGGAGTCTATACCAGGGGACTTGGGGCATAAAGGACAATCACACACACACACACACACACATGCACACACTCGCACACCCATCCAGACACTATGGAGAATTTAGAGATGCTAATCAGACTACAGCATGTCTTGTCTACAACAGGAATGGGGAGGAAAATCCTGAAACATGGTGAACATGCTGAACCACCAAACCCCAAACACTGTAAGGCAAAATGCTCGCCTCTAAACCACCATGCCTTGACAACTCACATAAACACTCTCTCTCTCTCTCACTCATTTTCTACCGCTTATCCGAACTACCTCGGGTCACGGGGAGCCTGTGCCTGTCTCAGGCGTCATCGGGCATCAAGGCAGGATACACCCTGGACGGAGTGCCAACCCATCACAGGGCACACACACACTCTCATTCACTCACGCAATCACACACTATGGACAATTTTTCCAGAGATGCCAATCAACCTACCATGTATGTCTTTGGACCGGGGGAGGAAACCGGAGTACCCGGAGGAAACCCCCGAGGCACGGGGAGAACATGCAAACTCCACACACACAAGGCGGAGGCGGGAATCGAACCCCCAACCCTGGAGGTGTGAGGCGAACGTGCTAACCACTAAGCCACCGTGCCCCCTCTCGCGTAAACAAATTTTATTTATTTATTTATTTATTTGTTATTTCGCGTATGCTTTTTTGCAGAAATTATGTTGAGCAAGCAGCTATTGTAACCTAACCAGTAGTCTTTCATGCAAACCAGACTGGAACCTTGCTTTCTAAATGTGATTTCTTCACACACACTTAATGTCCCAGTTTAATCATGTTGGAGAGTTACGTTGCTGAAGCAGGAAGCACATAAACTTAATCAGTTGGAGCTGTAGTCAAAGATACCAGCTGTCAAAATCCCTTTTTTTTGCCTTTTACATTGGGGGATAAAGTGGATGCCAGCTTGTGCAAAATAGAAACATATTTCAGCTCAGGAAAGCTTTAAAAAAATGTCAGAATGTCAGAATGTGAATGGGTTTCCCAGGCTGCCACATGGATCGATAATCATTCATGCAAAATAAGGATGCAAAAGAAAATAGTATAGTGTGTATAGTGAATATGAAATATTACAGTGTATAATCTTTCACTCATTCATTCACACACTCAATTTTTGGACATCATCACTGACTCATGCACTGACTGATTGATTCACACTCAATCACTGACTCTCTCACTCACTTCCTCACTCACTCACTGATCCATTCACACACTCACTCACTTCCTCACTCACTCACTGATCCATTCACACACTCACTCACTTCCTCACTCACTCACTGATCCATTCACACACTCACTCACTTCCTCACTCACTCACTGATCCATTCACACACTCACTCACTTCCTCACTCACTCACTGATCCATTCACACACTCACTCACTTCCTCACTCACTCACTGATCCATTCACACACTCACTCACTTCCTCACTCACTCACTGATCCATTCACACACTCACTCACTTCCTCACTCACTCACTGATCCATTCACACACTCACTCACTTCCTCACTCACTCACTGATCCATTCACACACTCACTCACTTCCTCACTCACTCACTGATCCATTCACACACTCACTCACTTCCTCACTCACTCACAGATCCATTCACACACTCGCTCACTTACTCACTCACTCACTCACTGATCCATTCACCCACTCACTCACTCACTCACTTACTCACTCACTCACTGATCCATTCACACACTCACTCACATACTCACTCACTCACTGATCCATTCACACACTCACTCACATACTCACTCACTCACTGATCCATTCACACACTCACTCACTTCCTCACTCACTCACTGATCCATTCACACACTCACTCACTTCCTCACTCACTCACTGATCCATTCACACACTCGCTCACTTACTCACTCACTCACTCACAGATCCATTCATACACTCACTCACTTACTCACTCACTCACTCACTGATCCATTCACACACTCACTCACTCACTCACTTACTCACTCACTCACTGATCCATTCACACACTCACTCACATACTCACTCACTCACTGATCCATTCACACACACTCACTTCCTCACTCACTCACTGATCCATTCACACACTCACTAATTCACTGACTCACTCACTGACACACTCACTCACTTATTGACTTAATCACTCATTCATTGACTCACTCATTCACTCACTATCTCACTCGCTTGCTTGCTCACTCGTTCACTCACTCACTCACTCACTCACTCACTCGTTCACTCACTCACTCACTCACTCACTCACTCACTTTCAATAACACAGAGTGCAGCTTTATCAATGAGCCATTAAATAAGAGATGGAAAACCCATGACCCTATGCAGACACTCATTTAGTCCTAAGATCAATAGATCTTAGCCACTGCTATGTTTCTGCAAAATGGAAGAAAACCCACACAGGCACTGAGAGACTCATAAACTCTTCACAGACGGTAAACCAAGTTTAACCTCCAACCCGGACACCGGAGCTGTGAGCCTGCAACGTTACCCAATATACCATCAAAACTGCATGTAATTAATCTCTAGTCAGTCAACGGCATGAAAAACCCACTAGACTTCATATACTGTGTAATAACGGCAGATGAATCTGTTTAAGTCATCATTAGAACTTCTGTACTATAAACTGCAACTAATAATGTATTGTAATACTTCATGAACACGTTTCCTTTAGAGCTATACACAGTTTTGGACGAATTACCGGCTTTTACATGAATGACTAAATGAATTTGGGCTTGCTATTGCATAGAATTAATAAATCATTAATCTTTAATGATTATTTCATTAATGATTAATAATCATTAAGCTTGTCCGTATTCGGTACGCTATATTAGAATTCTAGAAACAGTCACTATTATGCCCCGAGTTTAGGGGAAATCGAAACCTCCGAGAGGGCGTAATAAAGGTACAGAGTTGAAATAGTGGACTAATCCCAGTTTTAAATCATTCATTCATTCATTCATCTTCTACCGCTTATCCGAACTACCTCGGGTCACAGGGAGCCTGTGCCTATCTCAGGCGTCATCGGGCATCAAGGCAGGATACACCCTGGACGGAGTGCCAACCCATCGCAGTGCACACACACACACTCTCGTTCACTCACGCAATCACGCACTACGGACAATTTTCCAGAGATGCCAATCAACCTACCATGCATGTCTTTGGACCGGGGGAGGAAACCGGAGTACCCGGAGGAAACCCCCAAGGCACGGGGAGAACATGCAAACTCCACACACACAAGGCGGAGGCGGGAATCGAACCCCGACCCTGGAGGTGTGAGGCGAACGTGCTAACCACTGAGCCACTGTGCCACCTAGTTTTAAATCACTCCGGTCGATAATCAAACACATTCACCAAACTTATTAAGGGATAGGATTAAATTTATTAAGAATAAATATAACAGGTGAAAGGGAGCATCTCTTCGGGGTGTCCAAAGGCCAAAATAACAAACAAAACAACTCTCGAAAGCAAAAGGAGGAAGGGGTTAAGTGACCTAAATGAAAATACATTTTACTTCCCTAACTCCCTAACGAAAAACAAAGTACAAACCAAGATATCAAAATAAATAGGCTGGACACCCCTACGCTCCACGTGCTTGAGGAGTCACTTTAAGGACAAAAGAACATGATCAACAGGTTGTTCAAAAGGCACATTTTCACTAAAGATGGCAAGTTTGATCATCGCCCGGAGGAGGGATCTCGGACCTCCCTACCCAAACGCGGCCGAACCAAAAATGAGCTCCCTGTTGAACGCCGGATGCGCCCTTATAAAGACCACACCTCTTCTGAACCGCCAATAGAGAGAGAGAGGAAATCATCATTGGGCGACCTATTAGAGCATGACAGAAAAAAAGAGAAAAGAAAACAAACACATACCAAATACAAAAACGTAGGTCGTAACAGTCACAGATATTGTTACTATAGTAGAGTTAGCAACATCTTCAACGAATATGACACGTGGTATATTTTTCACAGGTATAACTTCTGAATTAAACTGTAATGTGAACCTGTCAAATAAAACCACCTACTGGGGAACCGCCCACTTTACCAGAAGCAACTTTAACATGAATGTACAAATTATTGTGAGCTAGCTACAGTAGTGAATCAGCGGGTAAAGCGTCTCCACGATCCAGCTTCACTAATGGAAATTACGGACACGTTTTGGCTGAAATATCAGCAGTTACTTGATATTAATTTCCTGTTTATAGATGTGTTGTATAAAAGCAATATCACACCTGCAGTCATGTGATTACGCAACACAGCTGCGATTACCTACGGCGCTCATTCTGTAGGAAGATTAAGTTGGTTTTAATTTTTGGACGTCATCCTTACAATTCCTTATTCAGAAATACTATAGTTCTTTTGTCAATTAAAAAACAACAACAGACACATATGGCAAATCAGAGAAAATCTGTAAGACTTGGCTGCATCATGCATCATGATTCATATAGCTAGTAGAAATGCTGGTGCTCTTTGTTGCCAACTTTAATTAAATATCCAACAAATTTGGCTTATGGTCCTACAGTGTTGCAGTGATTAGAAAATCTCACTTTCTTTATATGTTTGACTCATAAAGTCAAAGACTTGACATCTGATTCACACTTTAAATTGCAAAAGCTAATGAAACACAATTAAATGCACACTGCTTGTCGCTTCAAATCTCCACAAAGTCTCCAAAGAGTGCATTTCTACATTTTCCCAGCCGGGTCTATTTTTGGAAAAAAACATTTTTATACAGAGAAAAGAAAGAAAAAGGCCAAGCAAGCCGATAAGGTCTGTCTGCATGGAGATGAAAGGAGTGGAGAAAGAGCACATCCAAATCTGCTGACAAAGCTGTCAAGGTTCTGGCTTATTAAAATATTATTGTTGCCTTCCTCCCACAGATCGCTCATCACAATGACATCACTCGCATGGCTCTGTTAAGCCCAGTGCATTTTATGGGAATATTTACCTCTCGTAATGACATGCTGTCTGCATGTGGATAAATGATTGCAGACCTGACGTCTTTTGTACCTCCGTTATCATGTCGATTCTTGTATGCATGATACGACTGTCTTTTACACAACCTGGAAATCAGTTTTGAACCCACAACCTGGAAATTTAACCTGGAAATTTTCCTCTACATCACACTCTGTGACACGACTTCACCTATGCCACTGAGTCCAATAGCTTTATATTCACTCATAGAGAACCTTTTCTCTGCAACACTTCCTCTAGCTAACTGAATTAGTAATGCTTCTGCTCTTATTTGCTCCAAAAAATAAAATTGTCTGCAGTGTGTATCATAGAATACAGCCTCTATTTGATGTGCTGGCATCTAGCTGTCACATGCATACTGTACTTGAAAGGAAAATGCACAACATGTTGTAAATTAAGAGATTACGTGAATATCTTGTTCATACAGAAGAGACGTGTTCTTAATGCCTGTTCTTTTATCGCGTTTAAGTTTCTTTAGCATTAAAAGAAATCATGTTTTGCCGTGTAAAAGAACGCTTTCAGATGAGGTTACAACTTGAACGTTCTGAAAAATGCAAAAGAAAAAGAAACAAGCCTTTGTTCTTCAAGAAGCATCAAAGAAGAACAGACTCGTTTCTCTTTGGCTGGCTCATGGCTGTTATTCCAACATATCAGCAAACCTTTAAAGTAAATATAACGATCGCTAAAAATGAAAGGTCCCTATATGTGCACAATGTAACTATGACAAGAAGTTTGAATAAAAGTTGTATGGATTCATTATTATTCATTGTGACTCCATTATCAGATGATATTGGTGTATGTGCAAAGGAATTATACAGTAGGTTGTAGGGTATTTACAGGAACCAGTGCTTTGTTTCTGACAAAGCTTTAACTTAAACATTTCTGAAACTATTCTGTTTCTATTCATTTTATCTCTGTTACTTCATTATAAAAGCGACTAATTTGAACTTGTTTCTTGGACATCCAACACTTTTAAATGCAACTTGAAGTAGATAAAGTGGACCATATTGTTCTTAAATACATTTTGTCTTGTTGACATTGAACTGGGAAATTGTTTGATATAAGAGGAATAAAACATACCAGAAACACTTCTGTATCTCTGCTACACTCCTCTCTCCATCACAGCCTTTGATTCATTTCCGATAACAGCACCACATTGTGTTTAACCCTTTATTTAAAGTCCATTTGTTTTCCAAGACAAACCTGTCATTCTGAATTCCTCTAATGAAACTTCATAACTGTTAATAATTGTTAATAACTGGGGTTGTTGTATCATATTGGTTAAGGTGTTGTCTACCAATCAGTAGGTTGTGAGTTCTAATCCCAGGTCCACAAAGTTGCCTCTGCTAGGCCCCTGAGCAAGGCCCTTAATCCTTAATTACTCAGTTGTATAAAATGCATGTCACTCTGGATAAGGGCGTCTGCCAAATGCCATAAAAATAATTAATTCTTTTTACAGTGGCATAGTAATGTAGTGAGTAGCACTGCTGAGTCTTTGGTTAGATCCCGACCTTGGGTTATTGTCTGTACAGAGTTTAGTGCAGGATCTCGCCATGTGTCTCCTCCCGACTCGCAAAAACATTCCTCTAAGTGGTTTAGCTATGCTAAATTTCTTGCACTAACTACTATTTAGTCTATGGCACAGTGGCTTACTGGTTAGCATGTTTGCCTCATACCTTCAGGGTTGGGGTTTGATTCCTACCTCCACCTTACATGTTTACATCTTCTTCCTGTGCTTCTGGAAACTCTGGTTTCCTCCTGTTGTGGAATTTTTGTGAAAGTACAGTAGGTATGGGCAAGAGTAAAAAGGTTTCTTAATTTTTTTGTTTGCTTTTGCACAAGAGGACCCAACAATTGTAGCATGAGAGAGGAAGGGCCCTGATAATTTGTTACATTCAGCTTTTATAAACATGATACAGACACGGAATCTAAAGAAAGGAAAACATCATCTACCATTGGCAAGATGGACAACACCTGATCATCTCCTGATCAAGATAATCTTTCCCTTACCAAAGATCTACCTAGAGTTGTTTATGAGTCAAGTCGTCTCCAGCTCATTTCGACCCTGTAATATTTTATACAAACAATCTCTAGTAATAACAATTTCTAGTCAAAACCAACGTCTAGTCCTGCACATAGAAGGTCAGAACTTCACAATCAGCATCTTAGTAAAGATTTCCACCACACTCCCCAATTCAAAAGAAATGTTATGAAGTAGATTGACGTCTCTAAATTGTCCTGTGTGAGTATTTTTTGTGAACTTGTGCCATAATTCAACTGGGATAAACTCCAGGTTCCCCACAACCCTGTGTAGGATATGTGCTCAAAAAAAAAATGAATGTACAAATTAATAGAAGTCTTCATTCATTCATTCATTCATTCATCTTCTACCGCTTATCTGAACTACCTCGGGTCACGGGGAGCCTGTGCCTATCTCAGGCGTCATCAGGCATCAAGGCAGGATACACCCTGGACGGAGTGCCAACCCATCGCAGGGCACACACACTCTCATTCACTCACGCAATCACACACTAGGGACAATTTTCCAAAATGCCAATCAACCTACCATGCATGTCTTTGGACCGGGGGAGGAAACCGGAGTACCCGGAGGAAACCCCAGAGGCACGGGGAGAACATGCAAACTCCACACACACAAGGCGGAGGCGGGAATCGAACCCCGACCCTGGAGGTGTGAGGCAAACGTGCTAACCACTAAGCCACCGTGCCCCCAATAGAAGTCTTTATTTTTCAAATATACATTACACCATAGTGAAATTCTTTCTTTGCATATCCCAACTGTAGAGGTTTAGATCACAGGGACATCTATGATACAGCACCCTTACCCAAGGGCCCAACAGTGGCAGCTTGGCAGTGCTGTGGCTTAAACCTCGATCAACAACTCTTGAGCCAGCACTAATAATACATCAACAATGACCAATATGAACTGGTAGACTGTACATTACACATATTATTATTTCGGGTTATCGGACATCGTTTTTTTATCAACAATGAGATATTAAACAATTAGATATGTGTTATATATTAGATATAATATATGTGTTATATAGATGGAAATATTAACCTATGCTAAATTTTCCCATAGGTGTGAATGTGTGTGTATGGTGTGATGTAAGCGACACACACTCCAGTGTATATTTACACTACAAGGCCCAGCGTTCCCAACAGACCACATATCTACCACAACCCTGACCTCAGATATTAACTGGGTTCTTAAACTTTTTGTAGACAGGAAGCTTTTTAACTGTAAAAATGTTAAGTGAAAAACAATTCAGGCAAACGCGACTTGCTTTTGAGGTAATGAGGTTTGGTTTGAGGTTAAACTCATTTTTTGGTGGATGTTGAAGAAAAAGCATTATGAGCCTCACTCCTCAGAGCCCCGCCCCTTTATACTCAGCACAGCCAATCAGGAGTGGACCAGGCTTGCCTCCGAAATAAATGGCACGTTCCGACGGCGTACAGGAGCATCATCATCGGACACACACTAACACACGCACACGAAGTCTGATCTATGGACTATGCACAGGCTCGGAACGTCCCGTGTTACATCGATAAGCAAAAGCATTAGAGCTCGTGCACTGCTGTACGGGGTTAAAACTTTCATTTCAGGAGCCTGAGACATTTTTTTTTTCATGCACAGAGGCACTGAGATTAAAAGGAGAAGATTGCACGGGTCAGTCGACACAACGACAGCTTTAAATGTTTATCAAGTGCATTTTATATCGCCGCGTATTTGGACTCGGATGTCTGGAAGAGTGCACGCGCGGATCTCTGAGTGCTGACTGAAGTGAGCAGAAGGTCGTCTGAAAAAATGCGTGTCAACTGATTCAAGATCTGTTTTATTTCATTTTTTAGCGCTGTGATTTGGAAAACTGGGAATTAGATGGGAAGTGAGTGAGTGAGTGAACATCCCAGCACTTAAAGAAGGTAAAGAAAAAAGTCATTTATGGACATCTTCTTGTGTGGAAATGTGATGGATGCGTTCAGCATCCTGACGGAACAATACAGCGGGTTTCACGTGTGAACATGTATTTTTATCCCCCACAGGTGAGGATTATAGAGTCAATACGTGAAATTCTTACGCAGGTGCGTTTCACGTTTATGCTCTGGAATTGACATCATGCTACAAAAACGTGTAAATGTGAGTTAAACCGTGTCTAAAAGTTACAACGCTTTACATGTGTGGAAATAAAATATATAAATCCTGAAAAACCTGATACCAGAAAAAGAATTTGTGTGTAAAAATCACGTGAAAAAATAGAAAAATTAAAAAAAAAAAAAAAAAAAAAAAAAAAAAATTAGACTGTATTTCCTTAATGAATCAAATGTGCAAATGAACAGAAAATGTTTATTTATATAAACAGAACGTGTTTATTATTATTATTATTATTATTATTATTATTATTATTATTATTATTATTATTATTATTGTTATTATTATTTATAGTAATAATAATAATACTAATAAACAAAAATGTTTATTTCTATTATTAGTATTATTATTAATAATAATAAACAGAAAGTGTTTTATTATTATTATTATTATTATTATTATTAATAATTTTGTAATTTTATTAATATTAATAATACATTTTGAATGATGTTAAAAAAGTGATTAAACAAATTCAATTGTGTAAGAAACACATTAAAAAAAGATGAACAATGTGTAAAAATCACATCTGAAAATAAACAAATTATAAGTAATAGATTAAATTTTTTATGGTACTTATTGCATGTAAAGAAAAAAAATCACATGTAAAAATAAAATACTTTTTGTAAAAAATTCACCCAATAGAATAAAAAATCTAAAAATCACCTATAAAATAAACAATTATTGTATATAAATCAAATGTGCAAAATAACATCACAGGTTAAAATGAACGAATTATGTTAAAATAATGCCAAAGTGAAAAAAAAAAATCATGTAAAATCACATGGGATTATTAATTTAATTAACAATGTTTACAAATCACCTGTTTTTTTTTTTTTTTGTTGTTGTTGTTTTTTTCCTAGTGTAGCTTAATACTAGGGCACAGATGTGATAAGAATTTAGCCATGTTTAAAAATCACATGTGAAAATATTTACATGTGATCATAAAAGAATCATGGAAAAATATTCATATGTAAAAAAAAAAAAAACACACACACGACGTACTGCATGTAAAACGCAACATGACCAAGTGTCCACAAAGTGCACTGTGTGATTAGTAACATGTGAAGGTCATGACGTTTTTCTCAAAGGATACGAATGCGATCATGTTTTCTTTTTCTTTTTTTGAGTATCACATGATACTCAATGATGCCAGGACTGATCTGATATTGACTTCAATAACTGAAAATGCTAAAAAGATTCAGTATCAAAAGTAAATGTTTCTTACTGTACAAAGAGAACAGCCCAAGCAATGCCATGTTGATGTATTATGTTTGGTTATGGGGTCATTATTTGTATAGCAGACAGTTAGTTAAAACAGTATCTGGATTTTTTTTCCCATCTTGCTGTTTTAACACATTTAACCTATTAGTTCCTCATTAGTTCATCGTTATAATACATAATTCACTGTTACTTTTAATTCATGAAACCACTTTAAGCTGTTTTGTTACAGGTAATGACCTTTTATTGAGCTACAGAGATTGAACATGAAGCTTAACGTGTTATTTATCTAGTAGTGTTTTGTCCTTTGGGACAGGGGCTGTGTGTAGTGTTTATGACACAGTGTGACAGTGTGTGTGAGAGATATATGCTGTCCCGTGCTTGATGTTTTGTAGATGTAGCTGTGAAGCTAAGCATTTTATGTCCCTTTAGCATCATTTTTTTGAAGCTGATTTATGTGGAATATAATGATCCTAACTCTTGCATTAAAAGTTCAGATAGCGTTACTCAGTATTATCAGATCAGTGAACGCATCCCTTATAATTATATGCTTAAAGCTAAGGGAAATTGCATAACCCACCCATGACATGTATTAGAAGGTCTTAATTAATCCTAAATGGTTTTTTTGGGGGGATGATGTGACCTGATGTGCCACCTAACTCAGCTTTTTTTCTCTCTTAGCAGTTTCAGGAGGTGAGGAAAGTCCTGAGAGAATGTGGAGTCGTGGGGTGAAGCATGAGCTGCCGGTGTGTTGCTTTTAGACTGGCGTGTCTCATGTGTCCATGGGAGTGTATTTTACTAAGCCTCCACTGCTGGGTTGTAGCCTCGGCCACAGGCTCGCGGGATGCTGCTGGTCCATTCGGCTGGCTCCTTTCAGACAAAGGGCCTTTTCAACAGACACAGGAATTTACGGAGTTTGTGGAGCGCTACCAACAGGGCTTCACCACCAGGTACAAAATATACAGGTGAGTCATGCAAAGCAGCCAGATTCATTTGTAGCCATTTTTTTTTAATTGAATAAACCCACAATTTCATTGTTGTAGATTGACAGTTTTAGAAAATTGAGGTGATTTTAGCACCTGAAAGCCTGACATCGTGATGCATGCTGTGATCTCCGTACTCAGGGGTTCGGCACCGTGTACTGAAAAGTGGAATTTGACGATTACGTGTACTTCGTGACAGCTGAGGCGTTGACAGAAGTTGAAATGAGTTCAAGCATGGTGGATTAGATGAAGTAACAGCAGCACAAAAGGCAGCTGAAAATGAGTCTGAGTGACATGCGTGTTTGGCAGAGCTCAGTGCCCATGCAGCCCAGCACAGATGGAGATGCCAACACCGGGGTTAGACAGGCATGCTGTCCTCTACAGCTCGGCACATTTGTGAATGCTTATTTTTTTCAGCCGCACTAAATTGGTGTTAAGCCGGATCTCCCCCTGCTGGTGGGCCGCGATGCTGGAGTAGTGAGTGTGTGTGTGTGTGTGTGTGTGTGTGTGTGTGTGTGTGTGTGTGTCTTTCTGAGCTACGCTTTTCACCCATGATTGTGTGAGTAACTTGTGATGACATGAAAAAAAAACATATGTACATGTGTTTCAAAATGTTTGTTTCCTCTATCTATCTATCTATCTATCTATCTATCTATCTATCTATCTATCTATTATCTAAAAAAATAAGGTGATCTGATGCTGGGAGAGGTGGCCTTCATAATCTTGTTAAAACAATAACAATAATTCTATCTATCTATCTATCTATCTATCTATCTATCTATCTGTCTGTCTGTCTGTCTGTCTGTCTGTCTGTCTGTCTGTCTGTCTGTCTGCCTGCCTGTCTGTCTGCCTGTCTGTCTGTCTGTCTGTCTGTCTGTCTGGAGCATCAGTGCCGAGTCGTGTAACATCCTGCAGCAGAAACACTTCTTGTTGTATATTCATATGTATTCATATTGCTTAAAACTTGAAGCCTGTCTAATGTGTTCACGTCACGGCACAAATCAATCTTCTTGTATTGTTTATTTCTGTTTGTTATTCTATGTTGCTTAAAAGGTTGGAGATGATTTCACTATTGGCATTTAGCCTTCCACTTTAATTTTACTTTGTAATGTATTCATTTTTAATCTAAGGCAATGTGTATCAAACCCAGTGGCTTAACCCTTCTAACACAACAACCCTATTTCTTATGTTTCTTCTCTGACCATGGCTTTAAAGTCTATAAACTGCATCCATTTTAATTTGATCATTTGGAGAAGAGAACTGTGTGTACAGAGTGCATGTTCTTCTTCTTATGAACATCAGCAAAGCTGGATGACGCAACTTGAGTGTTAGGACACGATGAACATCTGAAATATGTGTTCAGGTGGCAGAGCGAATAGTGAGGAACCCAAATGAATGTAAACGTTTATAACCTGTTATGGATTACTTATAAAAAAAAAAAAGGAGCTGTTAAATTGATTCACACACACGCACATCGTATTTTTCTTATACTAAGAGTTCTCTCACTCACTGTCACTCATTTTCTACCGCTTATCCGAACTACCTCGGGTCACGGGGAGCCTGTGCCTATCTCAGGCGTCATCGGGCACCAAGGCAGGATACACCCTGGACGGAGTGCCAACCCATCGCTGGGCACACACACACACACTCTCATACTCATTCATTCATTCATCTTCTACCGCTTATCCGAACTACCTCGGGTCACGGGGAGCCTGTGCCTATCTCAGGCGTCATCGGGCACCAAGGCAGGATACACCCTGGACGGAGTGCCAACCCATCGCTGGGCACACACACACACACTCTCATACTACTAATCATAATATTTTCCAGAGATACCAATCAACCTACCATGCATGTCTTTGGACCGGTGGAGGAAACCGGAGTACCCGGAGGAAACCCCCGAGGCACGGGGAGAACATGCAAACTCCACACACACAAGGCGGAGGCGGGAATCGAACCCCCAACCCTGGAGGTGTGAGGCGAACGTGCTAACCACTAAGCCACCGTGCCCCCTATACTAAGAGTTTAATCATTATATTTCAGGGTTAAGCGTACTGTGGTTAAAATAGATTGTAATACTGTTTGTTCATTTATTTATTTTTATTTGATAGGGACAACGCTGAGACGTAATGGAGAGAAAAGTGAAACTGAGCTAGAGAGAGCTTGAGAGTTTTCATCCCTGGCCAGTTCTTGCAGTGGCAAACTAAAGATAACAATCAAGCAAGCAGTAAAAGTAGCACGTAAAAAAATTGACCAACAAAAGTGCAGAACAATTTATGTGGTATTGAGAATATGTGCTTTACAAATATTCAGTTCAACAATAAAAACATATTCAGTTCAGAATAAATGAATGTTGACGTTGTTGTACGGTATTTTAAAAAAAAAATATATGTTTTCTACTGTTGCTTTACACACACATTTGTGAAGGCATTCTCACTGGAACAGGAATAACTCTCTGGTCCTGGAAACACCCTTGAATTCCTGCACATATATTCCACACCTTGGACATGTCTGTCATTTAATATTCCTCTTGAGTCTTGCTCTGGAAACTTGTAGACCTATATGGAGCAGTATAGATTTATCCCTGGATGTCTCCTGGGCTAGAAAAGCACACGCTCCCCGAGAGACCATCACGACACAGTGTGTTTTTTCTAAAGCCCGTTTGGTTTCCATCAACCTCGTCATACATATGGAGGAACCACATCTTTTCTTTTTTTTTTCTTTTCTTTTTGACACATATATATGAGACATGTGACAGTTCATCTTTTACCAGATGAACCCTTGAGCATGTAGTTCTTCGCTGTGATGAATGAATTAGCGTACATCGCTTGTGCTGTATTCCCAGCATGCAAATCTCTACTTATTATAGAGCTGTTGACATGTAGAAGTGTGTATGCAGGCTTATACCGAGGTACCGTGCAAAGAATTAGCAGGACGACGCTTTCTGTGGAGAATTACTGCTGATATTCATTGTATCTTTAAGAAGCGCTGGCTAAGCTGACAAGCGTTGTCAGCTTGCGCACAGGGAGCTTTGCTATTAGCACCTGACAGCAACATTCTCACAGCAAACACATTGAAATTATATATAAATGTGTGTGTGTGTGTGTGTGTGTGTGTGTGTTTCTACCCTTACAAAGGCTTTCTCGCTAGACACAATTAATCAGAAACGATCTCGAACTCCAGCTCAAAACAGTAGATTGTTTGTGGTTCATGCTTTTCAAAGTGTGGGTGTTAGAGAAAAAAAAAAAGAATAATAATAAATGAATTAATTAAATATATTAGAATTCTGTTGGTCAATATGCTTTCAAGTCATCTGTTGCCTAGTTTAAACCACTGAAAAGGTCAGGCTATAAACAGTCACTGAGGAATAGAGGCTGAGCTCGTACACCTTAATTAAAGCTCCGGGTTCAGTACGCGGCGCTCATCACACAAAACTGGCTCATTATTCAAGGAATAAAAACACCGATGTAGTCAATAACAAGGCGATGCGTCCCGACACGAATAGCAGTCGCTATGACCACCTAATGGTGATTATTTCCCAAGAGCACCATGAATCGTTTTATTCCTCTTATTTCCTCTTGGATTGCAGGTTGCCAGTAATGACATTTTTAATTATTACTAAAATAAACATTGTGCTTGTTAACTGTTTTTAGTTAAAAAGAATTAATAATAAGAATAATAATCTGAATGCCGGAAATGTAGACAGCATAATCAGTCATGTTGTCAGGGTGGGAGGGATGATAATCACTCTCTGGCTGTCAGTCACAGCGACACTAGACAATCATGGAAGTGTGTCCGCTCATGTATGTGGAAGAGGTGCTTTTCTTTGTATTACTCTGCTTCTGAGTGTGTTACTCTGTGTGTAGAGTGTGTTAGTCTGTGTGTAGAGTGTGTTACTCTGTGTGTGTGGAGTGTGTTACTCTGTGTGTGTAGAGTGTGTTACTCTGTGTGTAGAGTGTGTTACTCTGTGTGTGTGGAGTGTGTTACTCTGTGTTTGTGGAGTGTGTTACTCTGTGTGTAGAGTGTGTTAGTCTGTGTGTAGAGTGTGTTACTCTGTGTGTGTGGAGTGTGTTACTCTGCGTGTAGAGTGTGTTACTCTGTGTGTAGAGTGTGTTAGTCTGTGTGTAGAGTGTGTTACTCTGTGTGTGTGGAGTGTGTTACTCTGTGTGTAGAGTGTGTTACTCTGTGTGTGTAGAATGTGTTTCTCTGTGTGTAGAGTGTGTTACTCTGTGTGTGTAGAGTGTGTTACTCTGTGTGTAGAGTGTGTTACTCTGTGTGTAGAGTGTGTTACTCTGTGTTTGTGGAGTGTGTTACTCTGTGTGTAGAGTGTGTTACTCTGTGTGTGTAGAATGTGTTTCTCTGTGTGTAGAGTGTGTTACTCTGTGTGTGTAGAGTGTGTTACTCTGTGTGTAGAGTGTGTTACTCTGTGTGTAGAGTGTGTTACTCTGTGTGTGTGGAGTGTGTTACTCTGTGTGTGTAGAGTGTGTTACTCTGTGTGTAGAGTGTGTTACTCTGTGTGTAGAGTGTGTTACTCTGTGTGTGTGGAGTGTGTTACTCTGTGTGTAGAGTGTGTTACTCTGTGTGTGTAGAATGTGTTTCTCTGTGTGTAGAGTGTGTTACTCTGTGTGTGTAGAGTGTGTTACTCTGTGTGTGTAGAGTGTGTTACTCTGTGTGTAGAGTGTGTTAATCTGTGTGTAGAGTGTGTTACTCTGTGTGTAGAGTGTGTTACTCTGTGTGTAGAGTGTGTTACTCTGTGTGTGTAGAGTGTTTTACTCTGTGTGTGTAGAGTGTGTTACTCTCTGTGTGTAGAGTGTGTTACTCTGTGTGTGTGTGGAGTGTGTTACTCTGTGTGTAGAGTGTGTTACTCTGTGTGTAGAGTGTGTTACTCTGTGTGTGTAGAGTGTGTTACTTTGTGTGTGTAGAGTGTGTTACTCTGTGTGTGTGGAGCGTGTTACTCTGTGTGTGTAGAGTGTGTTACTCTGTGTGTGTAGAGTGTGTTACTCTGTGTGTAGAGTGTGTTACTCTGCGTGTAGAGTGTGTTACTCTGTGTGTGTAGAGTGTGTTACTCTGTGTGTGTAGAGTGTGTTACTCTGTGTGTGTAGAGTTTGTTACTCTGTGTGTAGAGTGTGTTACTCTTTATGTGTAGAGTGTGTTACTCTGTGTGTGTAGAGTGTGTTACTCTGTGTGTAGTGTGTTACTCTGTGTGTGTAGAGTGTGTTACTCTGTGTGTGTAGAGTGTGTTACTCTGTGTGTGTAGAGTGTGTTACTCTGTGTGTAGTGTGTTTCTCTGCCTCTGAGTGTGTTACTCTGCCTCTGAGTGTGTTTCTCTGTCTCTGAGTGTGATACTCTGTGTAGAGTGTGTTACTCTAAGTGTAGTGTGTTGCTCTGCACCTGTGTGTTACTCTGTGTGTAGATTGTGTTTCTCTGCCACTATGTTCCTCTGCCTCTGTTGTAGTGTAGTGTGTTTTTCTGCCTCAGAGTATGATCTGTGTGTGTGCAGTGTGTAACTCTGCCTCTCTGTTTTACTCTGTGTGTAGTGGTTTTCTCTGCATCTGTGTGTTACTCTGTGTGTATTGTGTTACTCTGCATCTGTGTGTTACTCTGTGTGTAGTGTTTTACTCTGCATCTGTGTGTTACTCTGTGTGTATTGTGTTACTCTGCATCTGTGTGTTACTCTGTGTGTAGTGGTTTACTATGCGTCTAGTGTGTTACTCTGTGTGTAGTGTTTTACTCTGCATCTATGTGTTACTCTGTGTGTAGTGTGTTACTCTGCATCTGTGTGTTACTCTGTGTGTAGTGTGTTACTCTGCATCTGTTTGTTACTCTGTGTGTAGTGTGTTACTCTGCATCTGTGTGTTACTCTGTGTGTAGTGTTTTACTCTGCATCTGTGTGTTACTCTGTGTGTAGTGTTTTACTCTGCATCTGTGTGTTACTATGTGTGTAGTGTTTTACTCTGCATCTGTGTGTTACTCTGTGTGTAGTAGTTTACTCTGTGTCTAGTGTTTTACTCTGCATGTGTGTGTGTTACTCTGTGTGTAGTGTGTTACTCTGTGTGTAGTGGTTTACTCTGAATGTGTGTGTTACTCTGTGTGTAGTGTGTTACTCACTCTGTGTGTAGTGTTTTACTCTGCATCTGTGTGTTACTCTGTGTGTAGTGTGTTACTCTGTGTGTAGTGGTTTACTCTGTGTTTAGTTTGTTACTCTGTGTGTAGTGTGTTACTCTGCATGCGTGTGTTACTCTGTGTGTAGAGTGCATTTCTCTGCCCCTGAGTAAGATCTATGCGTGATAAGTGTATTAATCTGCCTCTTGTGTGTGTTACACTCTTCTGATTGAATTACTCTGCCTCAGCGTGTATTACTCTCTTTTGAGTGTGTTACACATCCTCTTGAGTGTGTTACTCTGTGTGTAGAGTGTGTTTCTCTGCCACTATGTTACTCTGTGTGTAGTGTTTTACTCTGCATATGTGTGTTACTCTGTGTGTAGAGTGTGTTTCTCTGCCTCTGAGTGTGTTACTCTGTCTCTGAGTGTGTTACTCTGTATGTAGTGTTTTATTCTGTCTCTGAGTGTGTTACTCTGTGTGTAGTGTGTTACTCTGTGTGAAGAGTGTTACTCTGTATGTAGTGTTTTATTCTGCATCTGTGTGTTACTCTGTGTGTAGTGTGTTTCTCTGTCCCTGAGTGTGTTACTCTGTGTAGTGTGTTACTCTGTATGTAGTGTTTTACTCTGCATCTGTGTGTTACTCTGTGTGTAGTGTGTTACTCTACATCTGTGTTTTACTCTGTGTGTAGTGTGTTACTCTGTATCTGTGTGTTACTCTGTGTGTACAGTAGTGTGTTACTCTGCATCTGTGTGTTACTCTGTGTGTATTGTGTTACTCTGCATCTGTGTGTTACTCTGTGTGTAGTGTTTTACTCTGCATCTGTGTGTTACTCTGTGTGTCATGTTTTACTCTGCATCTGTGTGTTACTCTGTGTGTAGTGTTTTACTCTGCATCTGTGTGTTACTCTGTGTGTAGTGTTTTACTCTGCATCTGTGTGTTACTCTGTGTGTAGTGTGTTACTCTGCATCTGTGTGTTACTCTGTGTGTAGTGTTTTACTCTGAATCTGTGTGTTACTCTTTGTCGTGTTTTACTCTGCATCTGTGTGTTACTCTGTGTGTAGTGTTTTACTCTGTGTGTAGTGGTTTACTCTGTGTGTAGTGTGTTACTCTGTGTGTAGTGTGTTACTCTGTGTGTAGTGTTTTACTCTGCATCTGTGTGTTACTCTGTGTGTAGAGTGCGTTTCTCTGCCTCTGAGGAAGATCTATGCGTGATAATTGTGTTACTCTGCCTCTCGAGTGTGTTATACTGCTTCTGATTGAATTACTCTGCATCAGCGTGTATTACTCTGTCTTTTGAGTGTGTTACACTGCCTCTGAGTGTGTTATTCTGCCTCTTGTATGCATTACACTGCCTCTGAGTGTGTTACTCTGTGTACAGTGTGTGTTTCTCTGCCTCTGAGTATGTTCTAGGCATGCTGAGTGTATTACTCTGTCTCTTAAGTGTTACACTGCGTCAAATTAAATGACTAAGTCTCTTGTGTTTGTTGATCTGTCTCACAGTGTATTACTCTGTGTGTTGAGTGTCTCTCTGTCTTTGAGTGTGTTTCATTGCCCTCTGAGTGTGTTTCTCTGCCTCTGATTGTTACTCTCCCTCTTGAGTGTGTTACTCTCCCTCTGAGTGTGTTACTCTGGCTCTGAGTGTGTTACTCTGTCTCTGAGTGTGTTACTCTGTGTCTGAGTGTGTTACTCTGGCTCTGAGTGTGTTACTCTGTCTCTGAGTGTGTTACTCTGTCTCTGGGTGTGTTACTCTGTCTCTGAGTGTGTTACTCTGTCTCTGGGTGTGTTACTCTGTCTCTGAGTGTGTTACTCTGTCTCTGGGTGTGTTACTCTGTCTCTGAGTGTGTTACTCTGTCTCTGAGTGTGTTACACAGGCTCTGAGTGTGTTACTCAGGCTCTGAGTGTGTTACTCTGGCTCTGAGTGTGTTACTCTGGCTCTGAGTGTGTTACTCTGCCTCTGAGTGTGTTACTCTGCCTCTGAGTGTGTTACTCTGCCTCTGAGTGTGTTACTCTGTCTCTGGGTATGCCACCGATCCTTTGAGAGTGTTACTCTCCTTCTTGAGTGTGTTACTCTACTCTGAGTGTATTACACCTCTGAGTGTGTCACCGTTCCTCTGAATGTGTCTCTCTGTCTCTAAATGTGTTTCTCTGTCTCTAAATGTGTTTCTTTGTCTCTAAATGTTACCCCACCTCTGAGTGTGTTACTCTGTCTCTGAGTGTGTTACTCTGTCTCTGAGTGTGTTATTTTGCCTCTGAGTGTGTTACTCTGTCTCTGAGTGTTACTCTGCTTTTGAGTGTGTTACTCTGTCTCTGAGTGTTACTCTGCTTTTGAGTGTGTTACTCTGCCTCGGAGTGTGTTACTCTGCCTCGGAGTGTGTTACTCTGCCTCTGAGTGTGTTACTCTGTCTTTGAGTGTGTTACTCTGTCTCTGAGTGTGTTACTCTGTCTCTGAGTGTGTTACTCTGCTTCTGAGTGTGTTCATCTGTCTCTGAGTGTGTTACTCTGCTTCTGAGTGTGTTACTCTGTCTCTGAGTGTGTTACTCTATCTCTGAGTGTGTTACTCTGCTTCTGAGTGTGTTCATCTGTCTCTGAGTGTGTTACTCTGCTTCTGAGTGTGTTACTCTGTCTCTGAGTGTGTTACTCTGCTTCTGAGTGTGTTACTCTGCTTCTGAGTGTGTTCATCTGTCTCTGAGTGTGTTACTCTGCTTCTGAGTGTGTTACTCTGCCTCTGAGTGTGTTCATCTGCCTCTGAGTGTGTTACTCTGCCTCTGAGTGTGTTACTCTGCCTCTGACTATTTCACTCTGCCTCTGAGTGCGTTTCTCTGTCTCTGGGTGTATTACTTTGCTTCTGAGTGTGTTAATCTGTCTCTGAGTGTGTTACTTTGCCTTTGAGTGCGTTACTCTCTATTCTGAGTGTGTTATTTTGCCTCTGAATGTGGTTCTTTGCTTTTGTCATGTTAACATAAGAGTGGAAAGAATCAGGCATGCACGGGTATACAGGATGTTTTTGGTTCATAATTACTACATGTAATTTGAGAACAGAACTCCACATCACTGCTGAAACATTCAGCAACAAGAGAACAAACACAAGGTGAACTCTTTTCCCAGGGACTAACAAATGGAATTTACCCCTTTTGTTGTGTCCATGTCTCGGTCATGTCTCATTCTACAGTGGTGCTTAATATGAAGCTCATATAAAAGTAGACACTCAGGGCTTTAGGAAACTGTAGTTCTTTCTACAGATTGCTGTTTTATCTAACAACTAAAGGAACAAAATCTTTCTATCTTTAAAGTAAATGCCCCAAGTAGAGGCTCATAATCATCTAAAAATGTTAGTGTTATCTTTAACCACTAAAATGCTGTGTATGGTTATCCAAACAGAGGTAAAAAAAATATCTCACACTGAAAGCCAACAGTTTCCTGTCTCATTTTATATCAGACTTAAAGCCAAAAAAATGTATTTGTTTATACTGATTAAAAATGGCAGATAAATCGCACACCATTATACTGGCAAAAGGGTTAATATATTACATAGCTAACTAGCTTGCCATGAATTACTGCTTTACCACAGCTCCTAATACTGTATGTAGTCTGTTTAGTCAGGTTTCAGGGCAACCAAACCACAAGAGTGGGCAGCACAATGGAGCTTTTTCTTCTCTGTTCATTTTCCCAGCCCATTTCATGGCAGTAAAGTAATTTCCATTTACTTGCATTGAGATTTCATAGGAGAACTGCGTAAATCTGTCTATATATCACACATATTATTTCATTTGGCTTCCAGTGCCCACATGTAACACAAACAAATTCGAGTTTGCTTGGCTTCCATAGGCATAGGTTTAATGTTTATTGCAATCAGACCGACTTTAATATGCAGACACTTTGGCTAATTTGTCACTATTCAAGCCCAAACCGTTCCGCTGTTTAGATTGTGCTAATGAATACACATTTATCAACAGCTTCAATCATCACATATTTCGCATCATGTTTGACAACTTCCCTTTCATTGAATTATTACATACACTGTGTACACGGTTATCATAGAAATATGATAACCGTCATATAGCTTTCAATTGAATTCAATTTTATTCATATAGCACATTTAACATTGTCTTAAAGCAGCTTTACAGAATATAAGAGCGTGCGTTAAGCATTCCTCATTAATATGGACTCTTCTTTATTCTGATATATTCACTCAATCACTGACACTTTTAAAGCCGACGATTTAAGATAAGACACAGTCACGTTTACCATTACGCACTTGGCAGGATGAAATGAGGTTGCACTTCAGTGCTGTTACACACTTAAAATGCTTTAAAAGTCAAGGCAAGGTACTTGAAGACAATTCTATTTCGAGACAAGATGACAAGACAAGAATGAACAAACATATACCTTATAATTAAAACGCACAAAAACGACCGAGTTTCAATCGAATTTCTCTGTGTTTTAACAATTACTAAAATATGTATAGATTACAATGATTCATGCAGTCAAGGATCTGGAAAGAATTTTTCATTCAAATTTTTCTTTTTCCATACAATGTGACCACTAAACATCCCATGTTTCACAAACACTACATTTTTTTTCTCCCCAACATTTCTGACCAAATTAATTTGGGGAAAATAGCTTTATTGTGTGTATATATATATGTATATATGTTTCATGTGCAAAAGTTTGAACCTCTGTTGTTGCACCTTTAAATTCCCAAATTCTGCAAATGCTAGAAACAAAGATTCAAGATTTTTATTTGTCACATACACAATTATATAGAGCATATATAACCAGCAGTGAAATGTGAGTCAGGTGCACATGGACAGTGCAATTATTAAAAAATACAACACACATGAAACGTAATTATATAGCTTTGAATGAATGAAATAAAAGTAAACAATAAAAATATAAGAATAAACTATAAATAAAGATGTATACTGTAGAATTAAATATAGAATGGAAAATAATGTGCATGAAAGAAAACTGTAGTCTTAAATATTAAGATACACAGGGATGTACAAGAGGCAATGTGCGTATGTGCATTATACTGTAGTCTTAAATATTAACATACACAGGGATGTACAAGAGGCAATGTGCATATGTGCATTATACTGTAGTCCTAAATATTAAGATACACAGGGATGTACAAGAGGCAATGTGCATATGTGCATTATACTGTAGTCTTAAATATTAACATACACAGGGATGTACATGAGGCAATGTGCATATGTGCATTATACTGTAGTCTTAAATATTAACATACACAGGGATGTACAGTACATGAGGCAATGTGCCTCTTGTAAAAGTGAGTATTACTGTAAGTGGAGACATGAAGATGTTAAGAGAGGAAGTACGTACTGTAGTAATTAGATAAAATAGTGTTAACCCCTTCCAAGCCAGGATAGAAATTATACATCTTTTCTTAAACATACAAAGCCTGAATGTATCTACACATGCAGCATAGCAGAAGTACAGGAAGAAGCTCAGCTATAAGCTTACAAAGATTTCCACCTAAACACAACACAATTCCAACACTAAGAGACTAAGCGAACAGACCAAACAAATGCGTAAACATTGCGTACGTAACAAAACCGAGGCCCTTACGCGTTACACACACGAGCAGATTCTACAGATTTCAACAGTATAATGACGAGCACTCCGTGAGCAAAACTCACAGAACCAAAAGCAAAAAACTTTTTTTTCATTAACCACCGATTATCTTCTCTTCTTTTGACCTTCTGACATAATAGAAGTAGCAGAATAATTCAAATACGCCTTTGAAATAAACACATCTTAAATTGAGAACGTCATTTTTAAGCAAGAGGCTCAAAAATAGACCTAGGAAGAGTTTATGCTCAGATACAAGCTTGATATGGAACAGTACCATGCATCCATTTTGCCATGTAAAAGCACCAAAATATGTATCATGCAGTTACTTAGCAGCCATTTATAGGAATCTATCTTTTTATTTTTTCTGTGACACACACGGAGTTCCACAGGGCGTTCTCTGCTACAAGTGTAACATTGCATTCGAACACATGCAGCTATTCATTACATCTTTCCAAGCTGACACTCATGGAATGCCAGTGGAGAGGATTAACCATCCAATTTTGTACACATGTCCTAGCAGATGACCTTGATCGAATTGCATTGCTCTGTATTGATAGAGAGAAGGGGAGGAAGACAGGATTTCAGTTCAGGAAGAGTACAGCCAGCCTTGGTCACAGATGAATTTGGCATCACTGGGAATTCCATTGAAGAGTCTCTAGTACCATCTAAAGCTATCCGTTATGTTTCTGCTGTCTGATTGGCATTGCACCTGACCATCACCTTTCTTCTTGTAGGTGTAGAGCACACAGGATGGCTTTGGTTGAGATGGTTCATCACCTCTCAAGGATGGCCCTTGTTAGGTCTTATTAGAAGTGTATTAGGGATCAGTAGGAGTGGACGCTATGAGGAAAAATATCATTTTGTGGTTCTCATTTCTCTGATATGTATGTATCTCTCTCTCTCTCTCTCTCTCTCTCTCTCTATACACATACATATCAAATCACTCTCTCTCTCACTCACTCATTTTCTACCGCTTATCCGAACTACCTCAGGTCATGGGGAGCCTGTGCCTATCTCAGGCGTCATCGGGCATCAAGGCAGGATACACCCTGGACGGAGTGCCAACCCATCACAGGGCACACACACACACTCTCATTCACTCACACAATCACACACTACGGACAATTTTCCAGAGATGCCAATCAACCTACCATGCATGTCTTTGGACCGGGGGAGGAAACCGGAGTACCCGGAGGAAACCCCCGAGGCACGGGGAGAACATGCAAACTCCACACACACAAGGCGGAGGCGGGAATCGAACCCCCAACCGTGGAGGTGTGAGGCAGACGTGCTAACCACTAAACCACCGTGTCCCCCATATCAAATCAGTAGCTTCCAATTTTTTTTAAATTAACCCAACCTTGAGTGATTTGTGCCGCCACCCACATGAACAATCATTTTACATATTGGTTAATAATTTAGGGCATCTGTGGGTTAACATTCTTATCGGTTTATTCTGTTATTTCTTAGATCATGATGTCATATCTTAAACGATCTCTTGCATGAACAGTATTTGTTTTTGGTGTAATTCTGATTTAGTCAGTTTTCAGTTTTCTGCACATCAAACTGACAGCACTTTGAAATTAAGTTGACCAAAATGCCATTTGTGCCAGTTTAATCCTCACCACATTGGTGTGTTCAGAACATCCTCTATAGTAATCTAACTCTCATTAACTCCTAATGTGTTGATTGGCCCATAAGGGTTAGAACACTGCCGTTTGCTTTACTCAATACAGAGGGACCACAAAAGAAAATTTATTTACAAGGCCGAAGGGAGAGGGGGTAAAGAGGCCAGTAGAGTTACGCCCTAGTTAATTGTCTCATTTTTTATGTTTAAAGACATACGTATCTCTTGAGTGTTCTTGTACTTGCATTTGTAGCCTGAACAAGGACGGAACACTTACTCTTTCTTTCGCCGCTGACGTGACACTGTTTACCCAGTTCATCCCTTGAAGGCCATCATTCTACACTGAGAGACAAACAGGAGGTGTGCAGAGTCTTTCTTTTTTTTTTTTTTTTTTTACCTCACGGGAATACTGACACCTGCTTATGCAATTATTGCTTTTGTTGAAACCGACCAGCTTTAAATCACCACGACCCTGACCAGGTTCAAGCAATTACTGAAGATGAATGAATGAATGCAGTAAATGTGTCACACAGCACTGAGTATTCACTTATGGTAACAAATGAGGCTTTTTCTTGTCCCATGAGCTTCACATGTGACCACCATACAAAATTTTTTTTTACGAGTCCGGCGAGTCCCAAGTGACCCTAGACGCGATGCACACTTCTAAGACAAATAGTTTTGATTCACGTGTCAGAATAGTCCTCTTTTACCTTGCTGTATGGAACAATACTATATTGATCTACCGTATCAAGTGTTCTGAACTGACTTGCCTTTAATCTCTGTGTAACACCGATTTACACCGACAGCATGTTTGACTAATCATTTTCTGTATCAAAACAACACCCAGACATTTCCGGGATGTACAATGCATTAATGTTAAAGGTGCAATGACTTTCAACAAAGCTTTATAAACATAAAGTATCATTTATATTACTTAATGGAAGTGCCATTGGTACTTTGCTCGCTAAAATTAATACAGATGATGCTCTCTGATCTATAAAACTTCAGCGTCATGTTTGTTTATTTTTACTAATGGATATCTGTGGTTAACCTATGTTCAGTAATCTAATTATTAGTGTTCACCCAACCACATATAATGATGCCCATATAAATATACTGTATATATATATATATATATATTTATACAATGTCACTTAACAGGACTTAAGCATAGATTAAAACCTGGAGCAGATGAATAAATCACCAATGAGATCATTTATATTATGTCTAGCAGTTTCCATGGTAATAGGAAAATAATAATGATTTTTTTTTTTTAATTATTTAAAAATATTTAAATGATATTTAATTGCATATATGATTTATTTATTTGTTTATTTAATTGAAAAAAAACTGTATTAAAAGTATAATTTGCTTCAGGAAATAATCAACTGGGTAAATTAAAAGTATTTCAACTCAACAGTATAATCAACAATATTTTCCATGGCTTATCGTAATTTAGTCATTAAAGGTGCGGTGCACGATGTTTGAGAAACACTTCAGAAAACCGAGTCGACAAACAAAACAAACGTGTAGCCAATGAGCAGAAAGGGGCGTGTCTTGTCAATATGCGGCAGAGAGAGTGTTCAGTGCGCATGTCTGTCATTAGCAGAAAGCGATTGATACATTGACATGGCGGATAAAAACGAAAAGCGAAAAAAGGCTTACGATAAGGCAAGAAGCAGGACCTGTGTTAATATACTGTACAGTAGGATCAGCTTTCCAGCGCTGGAGAGAACTGAACGTCTTCCGTGTGAAACAGAGCTAAACCTTTCACGGTACAACACACAGTACTACAAAAACACATTTGTATTACCATAGTATTACTCATTGTGTTCATTTATTGATAAAAATATCCCCTCAGCCAGCCGCCCCAGCAGGTTCCACCATAATAGTTGCCTGGGTTACGTATGTATGTGTGGGGCGGAGCTATCAAAACAGGGGTGACACCCATTTTGGTTAGGGGCGTGTTTGTTTAGGTGATTTCAAATGTCACCATTGGCTTTCAAACATCGTGCACCTCACCTTTAATTTAGTGTAAAATATCTTCACTTTGCTATTCTTATTTGCAAGTGTTATTTTCCTATGAGAATGTCCCATAAGGACTGCTGTACTTCATTGGAAATGTACAGAAATATTTATTGGCTAAATTGGTTTAAGTTATTTCTAAACAGAAGTGATGTTTTCAATTATAAAGCAATATAATTGTCATTTAAACTTTAAATCAATGTTCTTTTAATCGGTAGTTTAGTTTCGTAGCTTCTAGTTAACATCTACTTATTTTTCCTCTGTAAATGTGCTGCAAAATGAAGGATCTCGCTTAGCTTTTCTCTCAGCGCACTTTGCATATGCAATGTCCTACATTGCAAATACCTTCAGGAACCCGGTGTTTCCCACGGGTCTGAGGTAAACCTGAGGGGAGGACAGAATGGATTGATGGGGGATTTGGTGTGATTTAAGTGATGTTGGGGCTGTTATAGTTAGTCATGGGGTTTTCTTTTAAAATGTGTGTTATATGTTTTTCTCTGATCTTACACAGAGTCAACCAAACGAGACAAAACATCTGAAATAGGACAAAATATACCAGTATTCTGTCAGCAAGCAGAAGTGTGTCTGTTGCTTACTACATTTTATTGCATTGCTGACAACTGACATATTTTGTTCTCAGTTTCTTGCTGCCTTTGCTTCTGGCTTGTTCTATTGGGATAAATTTCAAACTTACAGTATAATCTGTATCCTGAATTTATCATTTTTTTAGAACTGCTTTGTGACAGTATACATTATTAAAAGCACTATAGAACTAAAATGGATTTGAACTGAGTTATATATGTTGCCTAGCTCTTAAAGAGAACAAAATGATATTAGGCAGTGCGGTACAAGGGTATATATAGAGATAATTCAGTTTTGGAACCTTTACCAGGACAAATCAGATAAGATTTTTTTTTTCAGTGTCTGATCTTCTACTTTCGGATTTTCTTGTTAGGGGTCACCACATTGAATCACCTGTTTCTACTTAACTCTATCCTCGGCATCCTCTACTCTCGCACCAGTTACCTTAACGTCCTCATTTAACACATCCATACAGTATATCTCCTCTTTGGACTTCCGCTTGACCTCTTACCTGGCATCTCCATCTCCAACATCCTTCTACCAATATAACCCCTCCTCTGTATATAATCTCCCTCCTCTGTACATGTCCAAACAATCTCAATCTATCCTCTCTGTCCTTGTCCCCAAAACAATCCTAATCCTAATCCTGTCCACCCTCGTCACTCCTAAAGAGAACCTCAACATCCTCATCTCTGCTACCTCTATCTCTGCCTCATGTCTTTTCCTCAATGCTACAGTCTCTAACCCATACAGCCAAGCTGCTCTCACTACTGACCAATGAGAATGATCGGTTTGTCTTAACTTGTGTCTTGTCCAGTTCACTGACACCTGAACTAATTCTTTTGGCCACATCTCAAAGCATGGTGTTCAGCGACTTCACCCTGGTCATGTTTTGATTTCAGTTTTGTCAAGCCTCAAACCCTTCTTTGACAAAAGGTGCTCGAATTCTTCCCGGTTGTGTTTGGAGTGCATTTGGTGTTAGCTGTTCTGTTTGGGAACAGAATTGTTTTCTTCATGTGGCGTCGCTGAGCTTTCATCTTGTGTCTAGAGGGTTGTAGGACTGAGATCAAGTGAGCGGGCACCCCTGTGCAAGCCATTCAATAATAGCTACAATATGGATGACCTGCAGTGATTGCCTTCAGGCATTTTTTTCCTCCATTGCCTCAGATACAGTATCTGGGACAGTCCTGTGCAGTCATTCTTGGATGTTACAAACCAGAAACCAAAGCAATGATGTGTATTTTTTTAAAGAAATGTATGTTGGAAGGCAAAAAGGTGAATCTGCATTTAATTTAAAAATCCTAGAATCAAATGTCTTGTGAATAAAATCATGATGTTTGTAGCTTGAAGTAGTGCTACTACAATTTGAGAATCACAGCAGAGCTCATAACCAAAAGGTTTAGATTTTTTTATCCTTTAACTAAGGCCATAAACACATGTGCGATGCATGTGCTACCTTAAGTCTGACTGTAGCTGAGTCATCTCCTACATGGCAATTTATATACTCCTGAGCCAGCTAGCTAGCTCAGCATATCTTATTACATTATGTTAGTTACTAGGGGGCCACTTAGTGGTTAGCACGTTCGCCTCACACCTCCAGGGTTGGGGTTCGATTCCCGCCTCCGCCTTGTGTGTGTGGAGTTTGCATGTTCTCCCTGTGCCTTGGGGGTTTCCTCCGGGTACTTCGGTTTCCTCCCCCGGTCCAAAGACATGCATGGTAGGTTGATTGGCATCTCTGGAAAATTGTCCGTAGTGTGTGTGTGTGTGTGTGTGTGTGTGAGTGAATGAGAGTGTGTGTGTGCCCTGTGATGCCAATCCCAATTGATGCCCAATGACGCCTGAGGCACAGGCTCCACGTGACCCGAGGTAGTTCGGATAAGCGGTAGAAGATGAATGAATGAATGTTAGCTACTATATTATATACTATATATATTTAGCATAGTTATTTAGGTTTCTTACTGGAGCATAGGGCAGTGGGCAGTGGCAGTGGCATAGGGCAGTGGTCTTATCCCAGGGCCACCAAGATTCCACTCCAGGGCCCCTGAGCAAGGCCCTTAACCCTTAATTGCTCAGCAGTATACGTGAGGTAAATGTAAGTGTCTCTGGATAAGATTGTATACCAAATGGCATAAATGTAAGCTTATGTGTACTGTGTGGAATGATGATGGGGCAGTGGTGGCTCAAGTGGTTAAGGCTCTGTGTTTTTCATTAGGGGTTCAGAGTTCATGCCTCAGCATTGCCAAGCTGCTGCCATAATGGGCCTTTAACTCTCCCTGCCCCAGGGGCTCTGTATTATAGCAGCCCCTTCGCACTGACCCCAACCCCCTCAATCGAGATATGCGAAGAAAAGTATTCCACTGTGCTGAAATGTATATGTGGTGATAATAAAGGCTTCCATGCCTCCCAATTCATGATTTTGGAAATGAGCACATAAACTCAGCATGTTGCTTATCAATGCTAGGTTCACACATGAAGTATCAAATTAACCAGAGATCATTCATTTTCAATAAGAGCTGGCCACATCCGACTTGTCCAGCAACTAGACAAATTTGAGAAAAGTTTAACTTTCTGAAAATATAGAGTGGCTCTGTGCAGCGACTACCAATAAGAGTGAAGACACTAGAGTAAAGAGCACACTCTGCTTCTCCTTCATCTATTATGATATGATGCATATGTACCCTTGTGTATTTTATATACAGACGTCAAATATCCCTCCAGAATGTTTCATTTTAGCAGCAAGAAAACTGATTTGTTGTCAAGTGGCATTGATAAACGTTATTACTATGGCAACCAGTAGAAGGAAAGACTACTGAAGACTGCATAGTAGAGCTACTGGTGACCTACCGTGATAAACATTGCAGTATGTATAAATGCAGCTTAAGCTCAATCCAATAATCATAGCGGTCAATAAATATGAATGTTACAAAGGATAATCCATAAGAGCAAGAGTAGAGGAGAGCAGAGAATTTTTAATAAAGCTTGAAAAGGCACAAGAAAGCAAAAGGAAAGATGGGTATGAAAACAAGTTGATTCATTGGGATAAATTAATAACAAACACACACCGATAAAGGAAAAGTGCCGGAGACATGAGACGAGAGACACAACATGGCACCTGCTTAATTATTATATAAAGTCAGTGAGAAGGACCTTGTGTTTGCCAGTGCATTTTTCTTGATTAGTATAGAGAAAGAAATAAAACATTAGAGATGAACCGGATACTCGGCTGAAACGAGTATCCGGTACGGATAAAGCACTTCTGCCAAGTACGAGTATTATACGAGTAATACGAGTCAATATCTGTGCTCGGATTGAATGAAAATCATCATTGTGTATCTGATTGTGTCAGCGTTCTGTGATAGGCTAGTCACAGCGCCCCTCCCCTACAGTGATAGGCTAGTCACAGCACCCCTCCCCTACAGTGATAGGCTAGTCACAGCGCCCCTCCCCTACAGTGATAGGCTAGTCACAGCACCCCTCCCCTACAGTGATAGGCTAGTCACAGCGCCCCTCCCCTACACACATACAGATGTATTGTGTTGTTGTGTCTCGCTCTGCTCACTCACAGTCACACACAGAACAGCTCTCTGTCTTTTCCCTCAGTCACTCGTGTTCGCGGGTCTTTTCCGTTAACGTTTTAACGTTAAGTTCTGGTAAACGTGGGTTCGTTCAGACGTGGTGCTTGCTTGGTAGAATGCGACTCGCATTGCGTCTCTGCCTGTCGGAGATTTTTTTTCTTTTTGAAACCTTCAGTTGTCTCTAACCAGTAACCAGACACTGAGTTTTTCATAAAAACATAAAGGTAGTAAGCTAGTGTTATAAATATTACAAATTAATTATTACCGGTTAAATCCCCGCCCATTTCAAGACAAGCCCCGCCTACTTCCGGGCTAGGCCCCACCCACTCTGAGTACGGATACAGATACAGATAATTCATATGGTTAACAGATACGGATACAGATACAGATAATGCTGTACTCGCTCATCCCTATAAAACATGTCTAATTTATTGCATTGCCATATTGATATTGATGAAGGTCCTTTATGCAAGGATGACCAAAGCTTACATTTTACTGCCTCTGGCTTGCTCCTGGCTTGTCATCACCCCTGAGGCCAGTTCTATTCTAATATCCCTGGTTCCGATTAACACTGAGAGAACTTTTGCTCTAACTCTAGTCTGTGTTTAAGTGTGCTGAACATACGGTTATTTGCAAATTTTTCCCTTGTGTTGTGGGAATGTGTTGACATGGAAGATGAAGAGGCAGCGCAAACTGACAGATTTGCAGTGGTGTGCATGTTTTGGTTAGGGGTTTGAGCTAAAATTGTATCTATCTGGTTAACACCTCTATACTGACATGTTAGATATGCAGTAGCACTTTGTGCATGTGCAATTTGTACATCAGAAATGTTTCAGGTCTCAAATGCGTTACTTACAGTATCTCATCCCCAATTTAACGCGTGTTGACAGAGCCATTGTTGTTGGGTGTGTTGTTGCTTTGATGGTCGAAACGTTGCAGAATATTATTTGCTGACCTTGCCTTGTGAATATCTTGTGATTTATCCTTTTTTTCTTGATTATCTGCTACATACTGTATACTAAAACAAACGGTGACACCAATTTGCTTGATTTTAATCATTTCCCAGAGAATCAATACTCAATAATCTAGAGCCCACTTTGTATAAATTGACCTCCTGAATGAACTCATGATAACAAATGACATCTTTCTGCTGGCTGTTTTCAAACCCAATTCAGCTTCCGGTATCAAAATATATGTCAACGGCATTCATCCTGTTAATATTTGGCTATATTTATGATGCCCTTACCCAGAGAAACAGACATTTAGCTATTTATCTATATTAGCTGTTTTATACAAAGGAGCAGTTGAGGGTTATAGGTCTTACAATAGTAGCTTGGTGGTTTTGGGATTTGAACTCACAACCTTCTGGTCAGTAGTCCAAAAACACCTGAGCTAATGTTAGCCCAAAACTGTGACTTTATTCGGACCAGATACAGTACATACAACACAAATACATCACAGCCCTGAGGTCAAATAGGCAGAATAATATTCCAAATAAAAAGCTATAAGAACAATATAACTGTAAAGTCATTAATATAATTAGTCTTGAAATGCTATACAATTTTATATGATATAGAATTTGTGCTAACATTTGATTTAGCAAACAGTGAAATGAACATTTGCTGCTAAACTTAACAGACTAAGGCTGAGAATAAAAAGCTCGTATTTACATTTCTACTGAATTTGAAGCTGTCACGAATCCTCTCACCATATGATGCGTTTCACAGCCAGTGCTCTTATTGTGACACTTTCTTTGTTTTGCTTTCTGGTCCTGTCTCTGCCCCCGTTCTATCATTTCCCAATTGTATTCCTCTGATCCCAGCTCTTGATTAGTTTGTCTGTTTATACGGCATTTGTCATGTTGCGAAACCTTATCATTCTTTTATCCTGTCTTGTTTTCATGTACTGGTTTCCTAGTTCTCTATCTCACTTTATTCTTGACTTGACTTGACTTGACTTGACTATTAAATATGACTCATTCGCTATACACTTTGTAAACAACACACTGAGTTTACGTACATCTCGTCTGATCTCACGTCTGATGTTAGCGAATCTCATCTCATTTTCAAATAACGTCGAGGTGTTCTTACCCGTACATGTAGACACGCTGACCTTTTTACTCATGGCCGTAGTCGGCTCCCTCTCATTCTCACTCATTTTCTACCGCTTATCCGAACTACCTCGGGAGCCTGTGCCTATCTCAGGCGTCATCGGGCATCAAGGCAGGATACACCCTGGACGGAGTGCCAACCCATCGCAGGGCACACACACACTCTCATTCACTCACGCAATCACACACTACGGACAATTTTCCAGAGATGCCAATCAACCTACCATGCATGTCTTTGGACCGGGGGAGGAACCCGGAGTACCCGGAGGAAACATGCAAACATGCAAACTCCACACACACAAGGCGGAGGAGGGAATCGACCCCCCAACCCTGGAGGTGTGAGGTGAATGTTCTAACCACTAAGCTACCATGCCCCCGCTGTAGTCGGCTGTAGGAAGGAATTAATATTGGGCATATTAACTAGCTTTAATTCAGTTCAATTTTATTTGTATAGCACTTTTAGCAGTGAATATTGTCACAAAGCAGCTTCACAGAAATACATACAGTATATGAATTCAGGATGTAGTCAGAGGTGAAGGTTGTGAGGATGAGATGATAAGATGAAGTGTGCACTTGTATAATAGTGTCAATAATTGTGATTGTATACCCAGTATATTCAGTCTAGTTTCAATATTAAGTTTATCTTGTCTAAATTATCAACCGTTCAGTTCACTGATAAAGACACGAGCGCAAAATGATTTCAGACCAAAGCCATCTACACGGTTTCTACTGTAAGTGGTAATATCCACAGCAATCGCACATATCCCCAGGCTGTCCATGTGGTGCCAATCTCAGCAACAAGAGCGAACAGACTCCAAGTGATGAGACTTCTTTTCCAGGCAGAAGTAGGGCATCAGGATGGATCAGGCAGGTTTGGAGAGCAGAAGTGGTCAGGATTGCTCAGCTTGAACAGACATTAGACAATCTTTCAAGAATCCAAACTGTGAAGAGAGCAAACTAGCTCGATGCAGAACGAGGAAGAAAAAAATAAGGTTACATAACACGAAATCTGAGAAGCCGTCTAGCTCCATAAAGGGGTTTAAAGTACTCAATTGTTTTTCACTGTCTGTATTAATACTCATAATTAGCTTTCATATTTTTGAGATGCTTTAAAAGAGCTAATGCTTTTTTTCTAGTTAACTGGATTCCCAGGCAACAGACTGAGCAGCACGTAGTATGTTTGACATCCTAGGTGAGCTAGCTAACGAGTTTATGCTTTGTTCTGTCCTGTCAATAATAAAAGTTTGAGCACTTTAATAATGCCTTTTATTACCGTAGTTCAATTTATAATCATTTGTCATTATCCAATGGGAAGAAGTACACTGTTATTATACTGGTGACAGTTAAGTGTTTTGATTATTTATTCTTCATTGTTTATAGATGACATCCTCATTGTTAGCTGCAAATTTATTCCTAATGCAAAATTATTATTCGGACAACGCGACTAGTTATCAGACTGCAAGGTGAAAAGGG